>NC_069726.1:22510773-22810773 GCF_027358585.1 Pangasianodon hypophthalmus | reverse complement strand
TTTGAGATGCAGCTCATGACAACAATCACAACGACAGCAGAAAGTTTTAGAGAAACTGAGCTCATCAGTGTGTTTAACATCACTGTGAATGAAATCACGAAACATTGTACAGTTCGACTCGGAAACCTGATGGACAGGGATGTTTTGGCTCCGACATGCCATCTAGTGGATGTTGCTTTTAATCCTTCAGCTGTACATAAAACACGCACGTGAGTGTGTCATACGTCATATGTCAAGAATAAGCTGTTCTTCAGCAGCACACAGCAGCAACCAACATAAACAAATACTAAGTACGTTACTCATTTCTGTATCAGTATCAGAATCATGTACTCATACTCTGTCTGAAAGAAAAATGGCAACGATGCATGCCTAATAATATCAGCAATCAGTCTCACAAGGATGAATATAGATACACTCACACACAGCTACAGAAGGAGTGCCAAAATCAGCGAGAGTCTGCTTAACCCTTTCATTTCCGACGTATCCTCCACCTTTCCAGCTCTTCATTACTTTTCAATTCTGCAACATTCGAATGATTAATGACTAAAGTCTCAGAGGAATTTTTTATTATTAATATTATTATTATTTATTATCACAACACTGTTAATGATGGGTCCTTTGCAGATGCAGGGTACAAGGTTTTCCATTTGTAATGAATTTTCTCTTTATTCTCATTCCTGAACTTTAGTAATAAGTTAGAATCCTCAAGCTGAATAAATAATATGACTTTCTTCACAGATACCAGCTTAAGAAACAGTGCTGATAAGGATGATAACTTTGATGAAGCACTGACGACAACTAGCTTTGTAGCTACCTGATGTTCATGTATTATATTTTACCACTTTCATTTATCGAATGATAAAATAGTGGTTAGATAAACTGAATTACATCACTAATAGCATCCTTTTGCTAATGTTAGGCAGCTATATTCCTAGTTAGCTAGCTGGCCAACCTTTGTAGCGATTACTTTACATTTTGGGTTTAAAGGTTTGCCATATTAGCTTAGTTTAGCTCTGTAAACAGATAAAGTCAGTTACTTTAATGTTATTATTCCATGAAAAGAACATTACGTGCTGGAAAAGGCTGGCTTCTGGTAGACATGCACATTACAAACTGGTGAAAAAACATGGACACCTCCATGAAAGCGTGTGTTTTGTTAGCATCAAGCTAATCAGTTAACATTAGTGATCTGGAGTTTATGATGTACTGTTCGCTTTTCTTCTCAAAACCTAAAACTAATGTGTCTGTATGTTGATTAAGCTAATCTAAGTACATCATGAACTCACGATAGCTAATGTTAGCTTGCTAGCTTGTTCACGGTGTTAGCGGCCATGTCGCCACGGCGTCGTACACGGAACTCAGGGTTGAAGACAACTTCCCATCTTTCCAAGCAGGAATTACAATTTGAGGGAACGTTTGCTTTGGTTTTTCCTAGCCGGAGGATTGAAATTCTGATTTACGAGCTTTAGTCGAACGCAGCGTTTATCTTGTAGTCATAGTCTGTAGTGAAAAAGGGGACGTTGTTCGTAACAGTCAGCTCCACAGGATGAACACCTGCTCTCTGCCGAACTCTCGCCCTCTCAGATGGAAAAAATGGAAAGGGCTGATCTGAAAGTGCTGACAATAACACCAAACTTCAGTGCAGACTGCAGCAGCGAGACGATACACACATCATCCTTTCCCTGGGTATAAGAGAATTTTATATATATATGTATATTTTTTAATTTCCTCTACTCATCATCAAGGGAAAAGTTATAAAACGATGACACAGCGGAAAATTGTTTAGAAATGTAACACACTGCTGAGCTGCATGAACTAATATTTATGATTCATCATTGTCGTGTTTTTAGCTAAAGGAAATTTTCCCTGTGAAGGTTAGCTCCAGCATAAAAAACAAAAAGTGTAAAGAAAAAAAAGGGCCCATTTCCTGAAACCAGTAATATATCATTTATTGAATAACTCATTATTTTCTAGTTAATAAAACTGAATTTGGCATAAAATGATGCAACATTTTTTTTTTGTTTCTCTCACAAACCAAATCTATTCATGCAGTGATACATTTACTGAAAACAGTTTATACAAAATAAAATACACGTTTCTGATTGGTTAGTGGAAAGCGCATTAGCTAGAGTGAGCCAATACAGCTACTGCTATTTGCACTTAGCCATAAATATGTAAATTCTTATTAAAATCAAAAGCTAGGTCATGCAAAGTCACATGAAGTCAAGTTTGCGTAGAATATGAGTTCATTCGTATTGTTACATCTCCACCAAACTCCCAGAATCCTCAGCATGTCATGCACAACACCTCAAGACCTCAATTCCCATAATCTTTTACATGGCACACACACGCACACTGCGAAGTTTTGCTCCTCCATTTTGTGGTTACGGTTCCGTGCATTTATTCCTCTGGTTTTACTTTATTTATTTCTCGTTATCAAGTTCGCCTTTGTCATGTTATTTTCTGTTTGCTAATCGCTGACTTGTGTCTGTCTGTCACTCCAGTTTTGCCCCGCCCCTTAATTTAATCTCTTGCCTAAATATATATTTATATTTATGAGGCCTGCTCTTGCATCCAACCCCTGTACAAGAGCATGACAATTGTACCTAAACGCAGCACTGTGCTAATGTCACAATGCTTTCTTAGCTTACTAGTTATCTCTCTAACAGTGTGTATTTTATGTTAAGAGCTAGTCAAGACATATAACATGAATTATGCTAGCAACTGTGTAGCAAAAAACCAGTAGCCATGTTTGTGACCAAGCTAGCTCTGAAAATATAAAACTTCACCAAGACTCACTGGAACTATTTGGAATTGTGTGTGATGTTCAGATGAAACCAAAAAAGAAGACAGAATAAAAAGTCAAAATATGATGTTGGATCATTGATTATTGGGTCTGTTTTGCAACTAGCGGTCCAGGAGCTCATGAATCATATCATGAATTCTGATATTTTAGCCCATGATCTGGTTTGCCTCTGCCAGGAGGTTAAGAGTTGGCTATCCATGGAACTTTCAACAAGATAATGACCTGAACAGAAATGATGGGAGGGAAAAAGCTCTGATGTGGGATTAGAATTGGGATTCTGTGCTAATCTGTTGGTTGGTGCTGTATTTTCTTCTTCCTGTGAAATGTTAGCGGTTGTCTGATCTGATCTCTATCTAGAAGCTTATTACAGAAGAATTGATGATAATTGTTGGATTTTTGTATAAATAGGATAGATAGGAAAATGGCTTAAAAACATCTTTTTTATACCAGCACATGGTCATTTTTTGATTAAATGATAAATGATATTCCAACTCTACTGCAATTCTAACTTTTCTGTAAAAGTATTTCTCTGAAGAGTCCACAGTGAAATAAATATTTGAAGTCTTAACACCATTCAAAGATTAAAATTTGAACTGACAAGGATAGATTGAAATCTGTTTAAAAAAAAAACAGCCTCTACAGCTGTAAGTGTCTTGGCTTTATTCTTTCTAAAAAAAATAAATAAATAAAAATAAAAATAAAAATTCCAGTGAAGAACCACAGCTTTTCTTTTTCTTTTTTTTTTGGAAAACTGCATGAAATGTTTTCTAAATTCTTTATTTCTCTCTTCATGCGAATTCAAAGAAACCTAAAATTTCAACAAAACTGGATAAACAAGTACTATGCGAATATTAAACACACATGTTGTGTTTTGTATCAGTCTGAGAAGCTGCGAGTTAACATCTGCCATGAGCACAGCACGCTAACAATGATGTATGAGGATGCTGACAGCAATCCCAATGGGAATACCAGCACAGGTTGTGTGTGTGTGTGTGTGTGTGTGTTTGTGTGTGTGTTCCCAGCTAAATTATTATACATCTCAATGAAGTTACACCACAGCACTGTTGCATTCTGGATTCTGATTGGTCAGACAATGATTAATTTTCTAGACAAGCAGCTCTGACAGTAGCAGCAGGTTTATATTAATCCACTCGTCATACGTTATTGTTTCTATAGTAACAGCTCATTCACAGGAACTTGTACGGCAAACGCTCGACATAAACAGATTAAAAAATGTGTGTAGGCATTGAATTTATTTATTTAACATTTATGGAAGGAGTCTCCAGAGTCAGTGCTTTGCAACAGTCAGAAACATTACGCTTTGTGGTTTCTCTGTAGCAAAAGGCAACAAGCTGTGTTTTTTTGTTTTGTTTTCATTTGTTTCATTAACTAGAAAAAAGAGGTTGGTAAGGGAACGACTGTTTATAACTGCTCTAACTCGTTTTGCGTATGTTCTGCAACATATCGCTGATCGCAAATCGCTGTTGCATAAGAGGAATAGAACACTCCATCATGACTGTTGTTGATCATTTTCCTTTAACAGCATGATTATGGAGTGTGTTATTCCTTACAAGAGGCTTGATGAACTTGAACTTCAACATGACAACTTGCTCCTGATACACTCAGAGTCCACAGACATAAACGAATGAAATGAAAATTATTTTGTTATTTTTAACAACAAGTTAAAAGCTAGTCTGAATTTAGATCCCGTTCTATGATTTTTACCCATAATGGGCATAAGTGTACATCCAACACACACACACACACACACACACAAGGCTCTGGATGATTGACAACAGCATCGGGAATCGCGATAGTTTATATCAAGTTATGTGATTTCCATGTCTGTCGGAAAACGTGGCGTCTGTAGCTTTAAGACTTTCGCCCCTTTTGTCGTCCTGTATTAACCTTAATAGTCTAGGAAGAGAAAACATCTTTTTCTGATGCATCTTATCTTCCCCTGGCCAAATTAATCAAATGAAACATGCCGTGTTTATCACTATACAACAGTTCAATAAGTATCACTGCTCACATAGTTTATCTCATTTCATTTCAATTTTATAATGAGCCTAGTTATACGTAGTTAACAAGTAATTAATCCACAAAACCTGGCTAAACCTTAGCGACTAGCAGCTACAGCCGACTCGTAACTAGCTTCCAGGGTTTTTATGATATAATGATGTAATATGTACATGGAATATGTTATGTATGTCTGGCCACGCCCCCTTCTTTCCCACCCTGCAAAACCCACAGGTGATACTATCATCACTCAGCGATAGTTAAAGGGCAGGACAGGACAAAGCGCACAAATCTGACAAGCCTAAGAGATCGTCTCAGCGCAGCTCACATAGACGAGTGGATTAGAGGCTGAAGCCTGAGGCTCCTGAAGGTTCATGCTACAGATGGACTGGAGAAAGAGAGCGAGCTGAAATTGGATCTAAAGTGCAGAAGAGCTTAAAGCTGCCTCAGTGGTCAGCTACGCTTACATGCTTTACAGCTGCTAATAAATTTCCTTTTTTATTTCATTTAATTAGGTATATTGCAAATTCCAATATACAGTATGACCAGATTATATTACACTCTGCCCTTGCAGGCTTGATCTGCGCACGCTACGGATCAAACGCAGCCTACGCTGAAGGAAAAATACACTTTAAATAAATAAATAAGTAAAAATAAATCCGTCAGTGTCCAGCACAGCTACAAACCCACAAATTCCCTTCATGCACGACCGAGTCAGCTCAGCAAAGCCACCCACACCTGAGCTTCAGAGCGGCTGCCATGTTGTCAGGACAGTAAGTAGGAAAATACGGCAACAGTTCAACAAACACCATCATGTAGCAGCTTTTTCTCCCCTGTGCACTTTTATATTGCTGATAAACACATTTGCACTTTTTAGATTGTAATCTAAAAAAAACCCATAGGACCCCCCCCTCCCCCCCAATAAATAAATAAATAAATAAATAGCATTCTTGTGCAGTTACAGTTCTGGATGAATACCTACAGCATTGAACACATTTATTTTAAATAAATAGAAAAAATTCCTCAATTTAACCACAATTCTAAGAAGTCCTGCAGTGTTGAGTCAGTGATGCACAGCTACAGTATTAAAGGCACACACAGAGCTGCACAGATTCCTACAGTGGATGATTAACACCTACAGTGCTACACATGCCCTCGTGCACGCCTGATTTAACACCGTAACATCGTGGGTGTTGAAATTTTAACACCCTGCACGCGCAAAATCACGATTTAACTTACTGCAACACTGCAGGTTCTGAATCAACACTTCTCCAAGCTCTGCCTTATTATTATTATTATTATTATTATTATTATTATCATTTTTTTTCTTTTGGCTTAAACTCACAACTCACCCATATCTGCTGCGTGTCGCCTCCAGTCTCGTGCACTTTGCGTCCCTCCGGTTTCTCGGGAGATTCTCCGACGGTCTCCTCGCGCTGCAGACCTGATGAAGACGGAGGCACGCGCGCACACGCGCCTCAAGTCTTAAGTCGTAAGTCTCAAGGCTCAAGTCGGTCCTTCATGGAAAAAAACATGCTTGCAAAAAAAGATATCAATTAAAAAAAAAAAAATCTGTCCTTAAGGTGCCCAAAAAGCGCGCACACGCACTGACCGAGCGGCCGCGCGCCTCCCCCGGTTGGGTCCAAATGCACCGGAAAGAAGCCACGTGAGCGCCGGAGCGCCGAGCAGCATAGTGCGCGCGCCAAAGTAACGCGGCGGATATGAACGCAGTATGAAACGACCAACAGCCAAACGAAAACAAAAGTTGTTTGCTGCAGCGCGCGCAGATAAACAGTCTAACCGAGCACACGACTATTATTATTATTATTATTATTATTATTATTATTATTAATCCTCATCGGTCCTGCGCGCGCCGCGAGCATCAGAAAAACCCACATCCCCATCGACGGAGAGAAAACGCGCGTTCACACACTTCTTCTTCTCTATCCGAGTGAAGCGCAGGACACACACACACACACACACACTGCGCGATTCACGGAGGATGGGCAAAACTGCACGCGCGCATACACACACACACACACACACACACTAAAGGAGTCTCGACATGAAATCAAGATCAAACCGAGCTAATTTTAATGAAGAGTCGCAGATCCTCTGGAGTGTATAATGTGTAATGGCTTGCACAAGAATGCTTGGTCGCTGTGTGTGTGTGTGTGTGTGTGTGTGTGTGTGTGATTCCGTCCTGAAGGAAAAAAAGTTGCAGTTGTGTTGTTGACATTTTCCAGCAGTCGCCTATGGACAGTAGTCTCCTGTAACATTCATGATGGCTGCACGAGACATCACAATATCACAATACTTTATTTAATAATAAGGTAAATAAGTGAGTAAATAAATAAATAAATAAATAAATAAATGATGGTCATGTGGGTAGAGAGCTGGGGGAGTTTCATGTGAATTAAATTGAATTTTAAAAAAAAAACGAATATATTTTTTTTTCTAGCCTACTTTCTTTTTCCTACAACCTGAGTCATTGGAATTGTGTTGAATTTGTGAGTTTGGCATCATGTTAGCGTTCCCCTAATGCCTAAGCGAACTCTACACTTACAATAAAATAAGCAGCGTTAATCAGTAAAATAACCCACATCCATGTTAATAAGAGGTCCGAAGTTAGTAAAATGATCTTAGTTTATAATCTTGAGGATCATCTTATTTACCTTTAATCATATTACACTGTTATTATGGCTATTACGTTAGTGCCGAGCTAACATTTATTCATTTAATTTTTTAATGTGTAATCAGATTTTTTTATGATTACGATGAACCGTAACTTTGTTCTCCTGTGCTGTAAGTTTTTGGGCATTTCCAGTGAATTCAGTGAATTGCAGCTCTATGCAAAAATGAAATAAAGTCAAGTCAAGTGAGTTTTTATTGTCATTCCTCTACATCGCTTGTATACATTGGAATGAAATGTCGTTTCTTCAGGACCGTGGTGCAACACATAACAGTACGCCAGACTACATAAAGTGCAAATACACAACAGTGTGAGATGAGTACAAGACAATAAATACACAGAACAGAACAATAAATAGACAGAACATAAGCTATACATCGTAAACAACTGTGTGATGTAGCAGCAAAAACGAGTTCCATAATATGAAAGTGTCTGCTGCAGCTTTGTACAGTGCGGCGTGAAGTGGTACTGAGTCATACTGGGTTAGGTGTTTGACTAGCCCAGGTGAGCGTTGGGAGGCAGCAGTGTGGTGAGTAATCTGACTGCTGTTGCGGAGTCTGCTGTGGTGGCACGGATGCTCCTGTACCTTCTGCCAGACGTCAGGAGAGTGAAAAGTGCATGAGAGAGGTGAGGGGGTCGTCCACAATGCTGGCGGCTTTGCGGATGCAGTGCTTGTTGTATGAGGTGTCGATGGTGGGTAGAGAGACTCCGATGAACTTTTCAGCTGTTCTCAGAATCCGCTGTAGGGTCTTGAGAAGGAGGTCAGGATGGGAGGGGGGAGTTTTGCTCTCTGCAGGAAGTGGAGATGCTGCTGGGCCTTCTTGGCTAGACAGGTGGTGTTGAGAGTCCAGGAGAGGTCTTCCGTCATGTGCATACTAAGAAACTTGGAGCTTTTGACTCTCTCTGCAGTTGTTCCATTGATGTCGAGAGGTGAGTGGTCCACTTGGGTCCTCCTGAAGTCAACAATCATCTGTTTTATTATCAACATTAAGAGATAGATTAATTTCTCTACCCCATTCTGCGACCTGGTTCACCTCCTCTCTGCACACTGACTCATCATTGTTGCTGCCTGTGACTGTAGTGTGCTCAGTAAACTTGATGATGTGATTTGAATTGTACTTTGCAGCACAGTCATGAGTCAGCAGGGTGAACAGCAGTGGACTGAGCACACAGCTCTGGGGAGCGCTGGTGTTCAGTGTGGTGGTGCTGGAGGTTGTGTTCCCGATCCTGACAGACCGGGGTCTCCCAGTCTGAAAGTCCAGGAGCCGGTTGCAGAGGGAGGTGGTCCGACCCAGCAGGCTCAGCTTTCTTATCACTTTCTGAGGGATGATTGTGCTGAATGCTGAACTGAAGTTGATGAACAGTCCTTATACACTTGTCCAGGTGGTCAGAGGAAGGTGGATGGTAGCAGATATGGAGTCGTCTGTTGATGGTAGTGGACTGAAATGGGTTTCATGACTAGCCACTCCAAGCACTTCATGATGATAGGTGTGAGTGAAACAGGCCGGTAGTCATCCAGGCAGGACGCAGATGATTTCTTTGGTACAGGGATGATGGTGGTCATCTTCAAGCACACAGGGACGACTGCTTGGAGCAGGGATATGTTGAACATGTCTGTGTGGACGTCTGCAAGCTGATCAGCACATTTCCTGAGCACCCGGCCAGGTGTGTTGTCAGAAATAAAGAAAGAAAGAAAGATAAATGACAATAAATGTGATCAATATAATTAATAATAAATATAATAAATTAATAAAAAATATTTAAAAAATATAACAAATGAATAAAATTGCTACTTCTGCTACTACTACTACTAATATATATATAATCA
Organism: Pangasianodon hypophthalmus; assembly: GCF_027358585.1. Taxonomy (NCBI): domain Eukaryota; kingdom Metazoa; phylum Chordata; class Actinopteri; order Siluriformes; family Pangasiidae; genus Pangasianodon; species Pangasianodon hypophthalmus. The sequence continues at coordinate 22,801,428 of NC_069726.1, read as the reverse complement.
TATAAAAAGCTATAACTCCAACTCTTCTGTCACTTAAATCCACCTCGGCTTTGCTGATAGTACAGAGCTCTACGATATCTGAGATAACAATCTTCTACTGTTTGTGTATATTAATTTTTCATAACCATTTGCATTTTCTTGTGCGTGATAATTATGGAACCTAATCAATGTGTTTCAACAGGAAGTAGTTCATTGTTCTCATATGAAGATCTCATGAGGATATATGGATCTGATCTCAAGTACAATACATTATTCATTATAACATTAGATATGGATCCTATATGAATACAGTCTTTTATATGAATCGATTGGTTGGAGGTTTATAATCATTAGTCATTGTATGGCGTGCAGTTAAGCTGATGCAGACTGATCTTTAATCACATCGCGTTAGCAGTCGGTAACTACAGTTTTAATAAGTCATGTTATAATCTTTAATATAGAGAAATATAATTATGATGCATCGTTCAGCCCTCGTTTCTTCTCCGAGCACGCCACCGTGTTGTGTGTTGAATTGATTCTTCACCCAGGAATATCAATAACAACGACAATAACGACCTTTTTGTTTACAGCCATCGCTGCTTAGCAGAGTAAGAGAAATTGTGAGGGATTTTTGGCCGGGAAAAGGTTGCTAGCAGCCCTTTTGTACCAGGAGCAGCATTTTAGCTGATTTGGGACTCAATCTGTTATACAATCTGTCTTGGAAAGGAAGGAGTTTATTTATTTACAAAGGTTAAAGCACCGCCGCGTGAGCAAAGAAACCGGTCGATATGCAGATGATTGAAATGTGATCTGGATAATAAATCAACTTTTTTTTATGTATATATAAAATGCAGTTTTAAGTATAAGCATGGTTGGTTTGTGTGTTTGTGTGATACATCAAAGTAGGGGCATTAAAAAAAAAAAGGTTTTGGATCTTACACTAACAGTCAGAATTTTTTTTTTTATTTCTTTTTATTTGCGCCTGTTTCATACAGAACTCTGAACAAATCCAGTACGCAGTGACCAGCCGGGATGTTGGAGTGATTGAGAGGTCATTACCCCAATACACAATAGCCAAAGATGTTGAATAGCTGTATTCTTAAAAAAAAAGAAAAAGAACAGGAACAGACACACTGACTTGAGTGCTGAAAGATAAAGACACACACACACACACACACACACAAGCTAGGAAATTAAAGAGTTTATCTTTTGCTCAGATTAATGCTAATCAGATTAATGCTCAACTTACTTAGGAAGTTGAAGCTCTGGGCTCATAATGACGTTGTTTTCGAACTCCATGCGTTCAAGCTACAAAGTAGGAAAAAACATGGACAATCCATGTTCATCTTTTGTTAGCAAAAAGCTAGCCTTATGTGATGTGATGCATATATTGTATATTTTCCTCAAACAGTGAACTGTATATTCATTACAATGTTATATGCAGATTTAACAAGTGAATATGCCTGTATGTTGACTGACCTAAAGCAAATATTTATATATACAGTAGAACTCATTTAAAGGTAACTTAAATGAGATGTTACATCAACTTTTTTGATGTAACATCACTTGCTGAACTCGGGCTTGAGGAGATCATACCGGGTTCCTGAGTAGGAATTCGAAGTTGAGGGGGCGTGTTCTTTGGCTTGTCCTGGTCTGAGGTCAGAAATTACGAGTCACAACCTCTAGTCGAATGCAGCATTTGTGTCATCATTGTTGACAGTCTCATATGCTTTCACCCAGATGACGAGAGCGATGATCTTTCAGAAAACTGAGCGCATATCAGATATTTGCATACGGTGCATCCTTAAGACCAAATGAAATCATGTGCAGATCTTGTTAAGAAGGTTAAGTTTCTCGAAGTAACAAAAAAGATCAAACTGTCTAGTTACTGTTAGCACTGCAAAGCTGATTATTTTCTGATAACAGCACATCCTGTAGTCTTTTATTCCTCTTATACCAACATAATTCGCTTACATTCACAATTTTTCATTCATTAAGGAATGATTCTATGTCTTGATGTTGTGGAACGTCCTAATCAAGTCATTTCCTGTTCTAACTTACGTTACAGCAGTGAGGAACAGTCGTTCTGCGAAACTCCTAAAGCGTAAACTCCTCTGTCCTGAAAACCTAAAGTTACAGACTTTTTTACAAAGCGCTGACACTGGAGACTCCTTCCATAAATGTTACAGAAAACTTCACCATGTTTTTTTTTTAAAATCTGTTTGCATGTGCAGTTTCCACAGTATGAGCCCCTGTGAATGAGCCATTACTATAGAAATGATAAAGAGTGCATTAAAAAAAATAAACCTGTGATTTGCAGCTGCACTACTGTCAGAGCTGCTATTACAGGAAATTAATCAGTTCTGTCTGACCAGTCTTGCAATGGTGCTCTGCTTATGTAATCTAAAGGTTTGTGTTGAGGTTTTTTTCTTAGGTGCTACCAGCAATCAGGTGATGATTTACAGCGTCTGGATTTAGCGTCTGGAGTCCAATAATCCCTGAGCTGCAGTAGCAGGAAGTGTCCTTGGTGGCTTAATTGTTAGTTGCAGCTTCCCACCTGCACATTCAAAGACACACTCGGATGGAAGTAACAGTTATTTCACAAGATTTCACTGAGCCAGAAAATAAACTGTCAAAAAAGCTCACCTGTATGACGAGCTTTCAACAGCAAGTATAAAATATCTACTGCAGCCATTTTTATTTTTTTCTCCAAACTACAGCCATTTAAAAGTGACAAATTTCAAAACTTTAATGGTTGCAATACATCCATGAACTGAGATGATGATGTGAATTTAATAAAAAGGAACAAATTGTACGGCGCTTTGCTTTTCAGTTCAGTGCTGGTCTTTACTCATAATCAGACAACCGTACAAGCTCCTGGTTTGTTTTCTGAGAGCTATAATGCAGGAGACAGAGGCAGCTGGGTGTAGGTGGTTGTATTTCACCCCTGACAGACAGGGATGGTGGGAAACACCTGGACAGTGACTTGAGCATGCTGAGATCTTCCAGCCAAGACACATGATGCATGATGCAGCATTTAAAATAAATACTGCCGTCAACGAATGTTAATGTTCATAAAGTCCACATGCACAACTCTATACATTTTAAATTACACTAAAATACTAATTATCTCTTTTGTTTTTGATAATGATTTTAAAAAAATGTCACTATTTGACAGATGTTGACAGAAGCTGATGTTCCAATGATTGGCTCATCTTTCTCACTGCCCCATTTAACCCCCATTTAGAGTTTTTATTTCCGCTAGTTGTCAAAGATAGGAACTGCAACAAGCACTAAGAGAGTTTGTTCCAGTTTCATTGGGGCAGGAATCACGCTGCCCTGTGCTCGGGGGAGGAGCAGTGTACAGAACAGTTAATAACAGGGTTGATGCCATGAGGTTTATCCCAAATTGGGCTAGCTTAAAAATACTCTGCAGCTGCCAAGATCTTGTTTTATAGCACACAATCAGAATTAAATCTAATAAATTATTGCAAACGAAGCCAAAGTGTAAGCGCACACACAGTGAATTTATTAATGTGATATCTTACATACGATGAGCATTTTTTGTAGATTGCTATGGCACACTGTAGCATCTGTGAACCTTTAAACTAGCCATGGCAGCATCCACTCTAAAGATAATGGTGACCAAGCAAGGTTGGATGGTGCACTGCAACCCACATCATCGATTGCACTCTTTCACTCAACACCTCTTACGAGAGAGTTCACTATACCACAAGACTTGTAAGGACTTTATTGACAGACATCTGGGGAATCCTTGTTCTGGCTAATTCTGACAAATCACGAGCAGGTTGGGGTTCGGCTACATGCCTGCCATTGATGCTTATGTTGCATTGCTAGTCGTTTCAACAGACAATATGCTACATCAAAGCACTACTGACTCCCTGGTCAAGACTTATGATATTGCATTGTATTTGGCATGTACTGCAATGGACAAAATGATGGTGACCCAACATTAGCACCCAACCTTGACCCAACTGAATGACTAAAGTTTTTCCCAACGTTGGCAAGGTGCCAGAAAGTCCATTGGCCCTGGTGGCCCAACGGACAAAATGTCAGTACCCAACCTTGACCCAACTGAATGGCTGATCCAGCATTGGCATGGCGGATTTAAAGCTGGCTGAAGGTCTGTCAGCAATTGCTGCCCAACGTTAAGCTACTGAACAAAATGAAGGTGGCCAAACATTGGCCCAATGTCAGTTTGCCACCTGGGTGGCTATGTGTTAACTTTTTCACTGCTGGCCCTGGAACAGTCCCTCCAACATTCACAAGGAGCCAACTGACAATTCCTTTTTCCTGAAGTTAAATGCTTAAAGTTGCCGCTTCCAAAAAGGCCACTGTTGGCTATAATAAGCTGACTCCTTTGCACCCAAACCCAGTGTATTGACCTGGAATTGATTCTTCTCTAATCACCATTCCTAAACAGGTCACAGAACTGTTGTAGCTTAGCAACTGTCACTAGGCACAGACACAGGGGTTGAATTGGATGAAAGTAGTGAAACTCTGGAGTTGTTGGTTTATGTGTACGAGAAACAAAGCTAACATCTGGTCTTGTCTTTTGATGGAAATGTAGATGTATGAGTACATGTACAGCCTTCCAGCCTTCTTTTTACTGTTTGATGTGATACATCGAGCTCACAGTAAACACCCAGATACTCTCCACCCTCCCCTTGATCATTAAATGTTAAATCAATGTCCCCCCTGTGACATCAGAGCGACAGACAACCGCTAACTTCACACAGAAATAACAAGAACACAACGTCAATAGACAAATAAGCACCAGAAATGCTAGCACATCAAAAATATTTGAATATAAACATAGTTAATGTGTTTCAGGCTGGAAGCTTTGCCCACCCAAGTGTGGTTTGCTAAATTAAGCCCAGAGGAAAGAAACAGAAATATAGAAGACTATATAATAACATAATAACAATATAATCTCCAACACCTCCTCGATCTCAATTTAACCTCTGCGCACAGTGTTAAATTGAAATTTCTGATATGTTTTGCAATATGTCATGTGTGGTCTACATGTAGTATATAATATACATGTAACATGTAATATACATGTCATATAGCTGATATACCTGAGATGCAGCAGGAGAGGAGTAAAATCTGCAGCGTGTCCCAATAGTCTCCATACATAGGGGACTGTGTTTACCAGCACCACATCAGTTGTGCCTTCGTCAGTGGACGTTCATGGACGTCCACTTCTCAGAAGCACTTCCAGGCTTTTTGAAATTGTTAATAAGTTTGGTGACAGTCTCATGTGTGATGTGCTTACCATGTTTCATGCTAAAGTCCATTGCAACCTTGCGACAGCTTCCGGATCCAGCCATCAGAATGATTTCAATACATTCTTCTTTTGTCAAAGGTGTTCTTAAAGGCTATCTGAAGAACAAAAAATATATAATATAAACTGAGTATGAAAAATATTTATTTCCCTTTGTCTGGAGACTTTTGGGACACCCTATGGATTAAATAGATTTTGTAACAAATCCTTTTTTTGCTACTGTTATCATGTTGAATTTAATCTGTCGTAGTCCATCTGCCTCATGGCTCGATGTGCTGAGCATTCTGAGATGCTCTTCTACTCATGGCGTTGTAAAGAGTGGTTATGTGAGTTACCGTACTCTTCCTGTCAGCTCAAACCAGTCTGCCCATTCTTCCCCGACGTTTCTCATCAACAAGGCGTTTATGCAGAACTGGATGTGTTTAGTTTTTTGCACCATTCTGTGTAGTGATTTATTGCTGCCCCAGTGGATAGTTGCATGGGTAAGGGGTACAGGTGTTCCTAATTATGTGGTCAGTGAGTGCAAGCTTCTGAGTTGGTTTGAGCTTATGGACTCATTGTCAAACAACACCTTTGAAAAATGAAAAAGAAAAATGCACATTGTCAACAGTCCAATACAGATAACTTGATAATTGATGTTCAAAGAACCGGGCCAGCTGCAAACAGCATTGTTTTCATTCTTCTTCACTTCTATTTTGTATGAAAGCATCTGACAAATAAAAAACATCAAAAAAGGAAAGGACAGGACAATCTTCCTTTAATGATACTCTCGCTAATTAGAAAAAATCACTCAGTCTCAAAATCGCAGCCTTTCAATCCTTCTCCATTAAAAAGCTCCATTTCTTAAGAGATAAAAAAAAACCTTTTTTCTATCATTTGGGAGACATTTGGTCCTCACAAATGCGCCATGGGGGTAACACAGCTTGGCAGCGGGAGTGGGAGTGTATTTACAGTCCCCCCAGGGCTCGGCGAGAAAGCGAGGGAGACGGTAATTGCATTCTGCCGTCGCTGTCTTGTACGTATTGATCAAGCGAACATTACGGTGCCTTCTTCTTCTTCTTTTCCCCAGCATGGTGCGTGCAATAAGTTTGATAGGAATCGAGTGACGGGAAGAGAGAATGGAAAGAAGGTGAATCAAAAGCAAGAAAACCAAATTGAAATCCTCACAGACTCGATCAGTATCAGCGCTTTGGCGAGTTCCTGCTGAGCTACAAACCGCCATCACTCCTACACGGGAATAACACGCGTGTGTCAGCTGGAGTCGTGCAGAGGATTAACGCTCGGAGGAACCTGACGTGACCTTTCAAAGTCAAAGCCTGTCAATCAGCCCTGAAAATTCAGTTCCAGCAAACAGCCATTTTGCTGATCTGCAATGATTTGGATTTCTCTCTGAAAATGATGTCCATGAGTGAACAGGTTTTATCTTAATCCCATTTCATTCTGAAATATTCTGTAGTGTTCCTTAATTAACTTGCTTGGCCGAACTTCAGTAAGTTCTACAATGATTTCTAATATAAAAAATATATTGATAACACACAATAAACTTTTCCATGGTCCAGTTTTGATGATCAACTATCAGAAGGTGTTGATTAATTTTCTATAAGAGCAGCTCTGACAATAGTGCCACTGAAAATCACAGGTTTATATTAATGCACTTGTTCTAACACGTTTTTGCTGCTATAGTAACAGCTCATTCACAGAGACTTGCACAGCGAGGAGATGTGTGTGTTTTTTTTAAAAGTTTAAGGAAGGAGTTTCCAGTGTCAATGCATTGAAAGAGTCAAAGCTAAAGCTGTAACTTCAGGACAGAGGAGTTTGCACTTTGTGGTTTTCTGGTTTCAAACTGTGTTTTTTTTGTCTTATTAACTTCAAGAGAGTGAAAAAAGAGAGGCTGGTGAATAAACGACTGTTTATAGCTGCTATAAAGTAAGCGAGAGCAGGAACTAACTTGTTTTGCAGACATTAAATGTATCTGTAATTGGATAAAAAGTACGATGCTTCATTCTTTAATAAATAATAACTGATAGCATTGGCAAATTGCTGCAGTAGAGAAGGAATAAAACACTACAGGACGTGCTGTTACAGGAAAATAATCAACTTCAGGGTTGATTATTAGTAACTCTATTTAGAGCTATGGAGTTATTCTGTCTGATTTTGCAGAAAGAATCGAGATGTTCCACCACAGACGAGGACGAGAGAGGATGTCGAAGCAGCCAGAGCTCTTGCTATGAGCATGTCCAGACATCCAAACATGCTGAAGCTGAAGATGTGAGTTTCTGACTCGTGTGTGGCTTTGAGCCAGGATGTGTAGACTGCTGCTGAGCTCTTTAGAAGTCTGCAATGCAAAGGCTCTTTATTCCTGCTGCAACAGGATGCCAGCGGAGTGAACTCGGTAGGGAGACTACATGAGAGAACGTCGGGAGGTTGTGAACCAAGCGGGAAGCAGCATACAGCTGATATCTCATATAAAGGAAGACCAGCAAGAAGAAAGTCTGGAAATTACTAGAGCTCGTTGAAGTTCTCCTGATGTTTTGGAGCGATAATCTGCCGAATCTACACGATAAGCATATCACCTCAGAATACATTTCTGCCTGTGGTACTGGATGTTATTACATGACCCAGTGTTAAACTTTTACACATCTGAAAGCAATGTTCTTTCTCAAAACATGCAAAGATGTCCATTCCTGAGATGTATACATTTTAAACAGCAGCATTTCCACACAGATTTTTTCTGCAGCTTTCAAACAGTGAAAATAACATTCTGGAACATTGTAATTGTAATTGCTCAGAAGGCATTGATTCATTTTCTATTATTTTCTGCAGCTCACGGGTTTATATTAATACATTATGATTTCTATAGTAATAGCTCATTTGTCTTACAGGGACATGTAAGACAAAAGCCCGACATAAACGGATTAATAACGTGTGAAATCATTGATATGGTGAAGTTTTCTGTAAGCAGATGTTTATTTAACATTTGTGGAAGGAGTCTCCAGTGTCAGCACATTGAGAGAGAAACAGTTTTTTTTCGCACACAGTCCTTTTACAGACTTTTAGTTCTCAACAGAGTTTATTACCACGGTTTAAAAGTAGCTTTATAGAAATAGTTGCTATACTATTAGTTAAACTAATAACTCCGCCCACAAGAAACTAATATACGCTGAAAATATAGACTCAGCGATCGATAAGAGTAGACCCCATTAATCAACCTGAGGCTGGACACTTTGTCTCCTTGACATTGTGCATATTGCAGTTTTGTTCTTCATGAAGCTTATAATCCTTGGCAGAACGATTCGAGCCTGCTGTGGGTATCTTTATTTAAACATTGGCACACTACTCCCTGCTTTTCCCCTGGTGGAGGCGAGGTCGTGATTCATTTTGGTCATAAATCTCAAGTTCAAGTCTCTGATTTAAAGCCGAGTGTCAGTTGTTGTTGTTGTTTTTTTTTAAATTGGACTCGAGTCTGAAGTCATCGAATTTGTGACTCAAGTCCCCACCTCCTCCGTTTACTCACTCAGCTCAGGTTATAGAGACAGGGCGATGCATCTTCTACCAACGATTTTACTCTTCAGTGAAGAAACATGATACAAGCTCCATACTACGCTCTTTTTCTATCTTTTTTAGCACAGCTCTAAACCACAGGTTTATATTACTGCGCTTATTCTAATATGTTATCGTTTCTATAGTAACATCTCATTCACACGGACTTGTACACATGAACAGCTACGGTATGGTGATATGGTGATATTTGATATGGTGAAGTTTTCTGTAAGGAGAAGTTTATTTAACATTTATGGAAGGAGTCTCCAGTGTCAGTGCTTACAGTCAGAAGTAAAGCTGTAAAGGAGTTTACACTTCTCGGTAAGATGACAAGCGTAATAAAGTAACTTTAAACAGAAAAAAATATGACGTTGTTCTTTAATAAATTGTAATTGTTGGTAAATTGCTGTTTAATGAAAGGAAGAAAACACTTCAGCATGTGCTGTTATAGGATAACAATCAATGTCGGTGTGCTAACAGTAACTCTGCTTTATCACACCACCCTGTTGTTGATTATTTCCCTGTGTCAGCACAACACACAGTGTTTTATTCCTTACTTAAAATGTACGAATTTGACTAAAATTTCTGAAATCCTATCTGAGAAGCGCATGCTAGTGACCTGTGTAATGTTCGCAGAGAATATTATTAACATTTATAAATATAAATGGAAATATCTGAAGAGACATCTTACCATATGTAAACAAGTAAATAGACATAAAGTATATATAAACCCCAGTGTTACAGATTTCCCCTTTGCATCGTGGTTTCCATAGTGACAAGTGCCATGTGCTTGTTTTTTTTTTTGTTTTTTTTTTTCTGTTTTGGTCTTATCTCCACCCCCAGTTCCATCATTGCCATCTCACCTGATTGTGTATTAGTTCTTGATTAGTTCACCCATTTATACCCTGTTGTGTCTTTTAGTTTATTTGTCAAGTTTCCATATATGGAATCAATGAGACCCACGTTCCTATGCATTGTCTTAAAGACAATAAGACAACATGCTTTCCAATTTGGCCTCCAATTTGAATACAGCCTTTACTGGATGTAACTAAAAAAAAATTGGCAACACTTTCAAAAACTTCTCACCTTATGGATGACAATTTAGATGTGGTGCGACCTCGGAAATTTTTAACCAGAAAATAACTTTTTCCATTCTGGTGAGTTTCTTCTAAAAAAAAAACTTATTTTATACATACATCTAAGAAAGAACAGCATGAACTGTTGGAACCCTCACACTACACCTCCACACTGAAACCTTCAAACCTTGTCCTAAAGAATAAGCGTCAGCCCTGTGAAACAAATCGTGAAGTTTTCCAGAGTTTTGTGCTCGCTCTTTCTCTCTCTCTCTCTCTCTTTCTCTCTCTCTCTCTCTCTCTCTCTCTCTCTCTCTAAGCCACAAGGTTAGATTTCTAGTGTCTTGTGTCTGAGGCAAGCTGGTTAGACTTAATGTTCAAAATCCCTCAGAATACCTTTTGCCTTTATCCCACAGCACCGAATCTCTACCTCAAAAGTTCAAAAATGAATAAAAGTGGTGAAATGGAACGTCAAGATTCAATTGCCAGTGAAGGATGTTGGGAATTAAACAACGAAGTGAATGCCAAACATCAGATTTAAGAATTATTTTGCTGTGGGACTGAAAAACAGAAGGAAGACATGATGTCAGAAGAGAAGAGCATTAAAATAGTATCCACACACTACCACTACCACCACTTACATGGAAGCTTCAGTCCCATTAGCGGCCATTTGGGCCAGAAAATGGTTCAGCCTTTTTCAGTAATGTGCATGTTTTTTTCTGTATAATGATAGGCACTGAGGAGTGAGATCAGGAATCCTTTCCTACCAGACAAATAAAAAAAAATTACTTACCTCCATTTTAGCAGGGAGAGAAAATTGCATTGGGATGGAATAAAAAAAACCAGGACACCAACCTTCATGGAAGTAAGGGTTTCTTGAAAGTCCTTTGGATGGGTTCAATATGAAAGCTTTTGGGAATCAGGAATCCTTAGTCGAGGCTTTTCCCCAAAGGGCAAGCTGAACCTAAATAAAAAAAAAAAACTTTTAAAAGTATCTGCTTTAATAATGGGCTGCTTTACAATTGCCTCATTTATTAAACATGTAGTAAAGTTTTGTGTTTCCACACCGAACTAAACTTCACATCAGATTTACACAAGTTGCAAATGCATGCATACAATGGATATAAAAAGTCCACACACCCCTATTAAAATGGCAGGTTTTGTTAAGTAGAAGAATGAAATTAAGATAAATCATGTCAATTCTTTTCCCACCTATAATGTGAAACTTCAAAGTACACAAATAAAGTGAAAAACAATCAGAATTTTTTTTAGGTAAAAAAAGAAAAAAAAAACTGATAATAACCTAGTTGCATAAGTTTGCACACCCTTAAACTAATACTTTGTTGAAACAGCTTTTGATTTTATTACACCACTCAGTCCTTTGGGTAAGAGTCTATCAGCTTGGCACATCCTGACTTGGCAATATTTTCTCACTCTTTCTTGCAAAAACATTGTAGATCCATCAGATTGTAAGGGCATCTCCTGTGCACAGTCCTCTTCACGTCACCCCACAGATTTTTAGCTGGATTCAGGTCTGGGCTCTGGCTAGGTCATTCACAAACATTGATCTTCTTTTGGTTAAGCCATTCCTTCGTTGATTTGGATGTATGCTTTGGTCATTGTCATGCTGAAAGGTGAAATTCCTTTTCATTTTCAGGTTGCTAGCAGACACCTGAAGATTTTGCACTAAAATCGACTGGTGTTTGTAGCTATTCTTTGATTTCCTTCACCTTGATAAATGCCCCAGATCTGGCTGAAGAAAAGCAGCCTAAAAAAAACGATGCTGCCACCACCATGCTTCTCTATGGGTATGGTGTTCTTTTGGTGATTTGCTTTTTTTTGCACCAAATATCCATCCATCCATTTTCCATACCACTTATCGTACACAGAGTCTCTGGTGAGCCTGGAGCCTATCTCAGGGAACTCGGGGCACCAGGCAGGGGACACCCTGGACGGGGTGCCAACCCATCACAGGGCACAATCACACACATTCACACACCCATTCACACATTATAGACAATTTGGAAATGCCAATCAGCCTACAATGCATGTCTTTGGACTGGGGGAGGAAACTGGAGTACCCAGAGGAAACCTGCACCAAACATACCTTTTGGAATTATGGAATATTTCTACCTTCTGGAATTGGTCTCATCAGACCATAACACATTTTGCCACATGATTTGCGGTAATTTAGTTGAGCTTGGATGTTTTTTTGTGAGAAAGGGCTTCTGTCTAGCCAGCCTACCCCATAGCCCAGACATGTGAAGAATACGAGAGATTGTTGTCACATGCAGAGAGTAATCTGTTCTTGTCAGATATTCCTGCAGCTCCTTTAATGTTGCCTCCCTGGTAAGTTTTTGTCCTGTTCTTGGTGATGTCACTGTGGTGCTCCAGTTTCTCCACTTGTTGATGATGGCCTTCACGGTGTACTCCTCTCCTGATCGATATCTTTCAACAGTGAGACCCTGTACAGGCTTTGTCAGCTCTGTGCAGACCATGGCTTCAGCAGTCAGATGAAACCAAGAAGATGTGAAGAAAATCCTACAGAAACAGTTGGTCTTTATTTGGGCTTTAATCAGAATAATTTCATTGATGACAGCTGATGATAATTACTTTTGAACATGAGATTGAATGTGATTGGTTCATTCTGAACACAGCCACATCCCCAATTATAAAAGGGTGTGCACACTTATGCAACCAAGTTATTGTAAATTTTTTATTTTTTCTATTTTTCCCTAAAAGGTTTCTGATTGTTTTCCCACTTAATTTTTACACGTTGTAATTTCACATTGAAGGTGGAAAAGGTTCTGGCATGATTTAATAACTTGCCATTTTAACAGGGGTGTGTATACTTTTATATCCACTGTATCATCTGTAAACTACGAGGCACGTACAAGGTACAGTCGATTTACATTTAGCCACGTCCATAAAACTCCATAAAAGCAGAGCTGAAAATGACAAAATGATGACTAAACGGTAAAAAACAATGAATAAAACTCCTACTATTTATCCTCTACCAAGTGACAGAAAAGGGTGTGTTAAGACACACAACCAAAAACACACAGGGGAACAACATTTACTGTTAATGAGCTGCTACTGTAGAGCAAGACACACCCCTGGCGGTGAGACATATATACATTCTAGAAAGTGTTTAATTGGACAAACACAAACCTGGTACATGACGAGTCACCAAATTTTAAAAATTGTTTTCCTGATGTGATGAACTATTGTATATAAACTACTTTGTTTTTTTACACAGTCATATTGGTGTCTGTAACACTAAGATCCAGCTTGAAAAGAGCAAATTTGATATGTGGAGCACTTTACGTAATATTTCATGAATCTGTTTATGTAAAAATAGTGTTACAAGTTTATGATGGTTTAGAAATACAAAACAGGTGCCAAAACTTTATTCCCTTAATTGTTTACCTCCATAGCTCAAATGCAATATTTAAAAAAAAAAGCCAAGCAAAATATCTTGGCCAATCGAGAGGCCAAAAATTGTGAAAACGAGATTTTTTAGTCAAACTGACCGCCTTTCATTGATCATTTCAGATCTGTAAACTCGGCCGTCAGACAAGCCTAAACACATTTTTCGCTAAACATACTAAATGTCTGACACCATGAGATGGCGAGACCGCTTGAGATTTTACTTCACACCAATTTACCTTTCGCAGAGTTCTGAAAAATCCCACGCTAACATTATCCACTCAGAGTTTTTTTTAAAGGCTGTGGACGTCCCTGAGCGAGGCTGAGTCAGCTGGAGATATTGTATTAGCATAAAAAGAAAGACAGATGTGCACTTATCCATCTGCTAGCCTTGAAGTTTTTTGCTTGATCTCCCAGGATTACTGCAGGAATATGGCAGGGATATACGCTCCCACTGATTGAATGTATTAGTTGTTAACTTCACGGCTCCCTTTAACTGAAGAATCCATACCATCCTCTAAGACTGAACAATACATTCAGCCTCAAATATTTTATTTGGTATTGGTGATTCAGGTCTATAGGGAAAAGCATTGTGGTGGCAGCGCTGTCACAAGAACCGGGCCACTGCACCAGAACAGGTTGTTTTGCTGTCAAACTGTGTTTTGCTTTTGATATATTGATGGGCACATGAATCATATTCTTCCTATTTTCTCTCCTTATTTATTTATTTCATTTTACACTTTACTCTAGTTTTCCTTTGATTTCTTTTTTCCTTCTCTTTTTTTTTCTATGCTTCTATGGCCTTAATGGTCCATAAAAAAGAGAAAAACAGAGGGGGTGGTATGTTTGTTTATAAGAAAAGAAAGAAAGGAAGAAAAAAAAAAAAAACGGTGGAAACTATTACATTATATTACCCGGGCAGATTTTAAGAGAAATAGTCTGATGGAAATGCAATACAATGTAATAAATACAATAACATAAAAATATAAATATAGAATAAAAGATAAAAAAAATTAAATAATCTCAAAGCCTTCATTTGCATTAAAGAAAACAAGCAGTGGCATGAATTAAAAAAAAAAAAGAATATGATGATGAATTGAATGTGTTCTTGGTTGGAAAAAAAATTAATAAGCTTTATTAATACATTTATTAATTTATAAATGTAATCAATGCACTATTTATTTGAGCATTTGTTTCTATACTGGAAAGGCAGTGAACCATTCCAATCCAAGCATCTTGCTTGTAACAGAAAAATAAATAAATATGCTATGAGAATTCAGTTTGCAGCAAATATCTGGAAGGCTTTCCATTTAGATCACAGTGGGCTTTTTTGCTCCATCGTAAAAATTTTAAGAAGATGTAACATGAACCAATCACACCAGACCACCATGTTCAAGCTTCAGGTGAAACATGATTTCAAAAACAGCTTTCACACTCGACCAAGCATATCAAAATCTCATTTTAAACAGTCCTGGGTCTAGAAAAAAATCCCAAATGTGCCAAATGTGAAAATGCCTTAAGATTGCCTATACACTCTGAAACAAAAAAGCAAACTCTTTAAGACAGACAATAAAGCAACACCGCATGGTTGCTTAATCCCATAATGCAGTTTGGCAGCAGTCTATAAGGTGTCCATGGAGACACTCCTTTAAGTGGAATTGGATCTATGGGTTGTTTTCAGTGGACAAGACAGATAATGACAGGGTTGCCATATTGGGCAAGTTAAAAAAACCAAAAAAACTCTGCAGTCACTGAGATCTTGTTTCATCCCAAATAATCAGAATTAAATCTAATAAATTTTCCACAAGCAAATGCAAAGTGTGAGTGCGGACAGTGTGTCGATGGCATACAGAACCATTTCTGTTGTAAGATATACTGCTCAGATTGGGGAAGGAAAGGAGGATAAGGCCACAGACAAGTGGATGATGTCTGTACGTTAGAAATGCGTGTGCACCATGGTGACCTTGCAGAAGTAAAATGTGTCTCCCTTTTACATTGCGCTACTTCCAGGTCTTTTGTTTGTTTTTGTGTGCTGTATCAAACACAGTTGAACAAAGTTACATCTAAAACTGCTCAAAATCAGCTGCTAGGGCGCGTGCTAGATGACTGTAAGTTTGCAACTCTGGACATTCTGTTATGATTATCTTACTCTAAAAAGTCTCTAGGTAGTAGCCTATAGCATTACGTCATCATTAATGTCATCCAGCACCATGGAAATCAGTAGTCATGAGAACAGTATATAGGCAGAAAATAACAGTGGTCCAAGAATGAAACCCTGAGGAACACCACAGATAAGATTAACTTGTGAAGATACTTGTCATTCTCTGTGACAAACAATGCAAGGTCAATGCAAGGTCAGTGATCGCAGCAATGATTTCCAGCAGTGTCAGGTAAAGAATGATATCAAATGAACGAATAAATGTCCAGAAGCTGAACTAATAAGAAGCTCATGGTCCAGGGATGAAACAACTGTAGCATTTAAATGATCTGCTAGAACATATTGTTAATGCTTATGCTAGCAAAACCTGCTTGAGGTAAAACATGTTTGAAATAAATTTTGTGTAACGGGACACGGCTAAACTGTTATGTAAATACCAAATGTTTAAAACAGCAAAACAGCATAAGAGACATGAGCAAAACCGAAATAAACCTCACAGAATTAAGAACAAAAGCAAGAAGATCAACAAAGCCCCAGAAAAATTAGTCACAAGCTGGAAAATGTCCCATCTGAAGCATTAACAATGCCCCGGATTGCCAGAATGACTGGCTCTCCAGTGGAGCAGCCATGCAGAGGAGGTCAATACGGCAAAGTGGCATCGCAGGGAACTCAATCAAAGCAGCAAAAGCTGAAAAGACACACAACCCAAGACACAGCTTGGCAAAACACAACACACTTAATTAAAGTAGAGGTTATTCATGAAGCAGCTCTCGTGTAGCAGTTCCATCATAAACTACACAAAACATTACCTTTATGCCACAGTGATTGGTCAGAAGGTGTTGATTACTTTCCTGTAACAGTAGGACAGTAGTGCAGCTGCAAATCCCTTTACAGTTTCTACAGCAACAGCTCATTCAGAGGGACTTGTGTGACTACTTCACGGATGTTCTATAAACTATATACAGATAAAAAAATGATGTTTTTTCACATATTAAAAATTGCAACTGCCGGCTTATTTGCTTGGTATAAGAGGAATAAAACACTCAGTGTTGTGCTGTTATAGGAAAATAATCCACTTTGGTAGCAGTGACTCTGTTTAATCACACAACCCCATCATTAATTCTTTTCCTAAACCAGCACAACACAGATGTTTTATTCCTTACTTTATGAGGAAAATAATCAATGATGGCAAGGTGTGGTGCGATGAAGTGGAGTTACTGTTATCACCCTGAAGTTAAGTATTTTCCCATAACAGCATAAAACAGGGTGTTTTATTCCTTACTTGATGAATATTAGAGGAAGCTAGTCAACTCCAGGATGGTGTGATGGTGCAGAGTTACTGTTACCAGGTAAGGGCAGGTAAGTATTGTAGCAGCCTGATGTATGAAATATAAATGATGTATTCAAGCCACTGCAGATTTTTGGGGGGGGCTGAGTAGCAGAGGTCTAACTCAGGATGTTAAATTTATTATGATGAAAAAAAAATTGAGCTACAGAGACAAAAATATTAAAAAAAAAAACCCAACACAAAGCCACAGCAGAGATGTTCCTGTGCCTAGACCATAACAGGAAAATCTTTTCCACCCTATATGATAATATACATCATTAGCTGGAATGCAAGTGTCATATTACTCCCATTACAGCGGGGTTTTTCTAAATAGGGGCACCCTGGCTGCTATCTAATTCAGTTTCCCATTCTGTGTGAGAAATTTGAGACAGATTAACAGATATATTCTGTTCATAAACGGACGCATTGCTGCCAGTGGGCTCGTTGTACCCATGGCAACACGGACCTTCGGCTCACGGAGTTTTGTGTAGGTAGGCTTGTTGATCTTGGAGAAATCACACTCAGGCAAAACAATGTGGAAATTCTTCATTTCTGTCTGCTACATCCCACTGAGAGAGAAGCTTATCGTCTTGTTAGGTAGGCAGTTTGGTCTGAGACTTAGATGTACTGAATTATAAATCACAAGCTCCGCCTCTTTATGTAAATCTCGGATTATGCTTCCTTTCCGAACATGATTCCGAAGTCTTCAGAAAGGTTGGAATGAGGCGGTTTGGAAAAAGTCACTCTCTAAAACAACTCAATGCAGTGATGCCTCGACTCGGCGTATGTTCTTCTAACACATCTGTATCATACTGTTTTCGAATTCTCAATTCTGATTGGTCAGAAGGTGTTGGTTAATTTTCTACACATTACTACAGTAACAGCTCATTCACAGGGAATGGTACAGAGGATGTTCCACATAAACTGATCTAGAAAATGTGTGTAATGATTGACATGGTGAAGTTTCAGTTTTCCGACATCTTCAAGACAGAGGAGCTTACACTTTTACAGGTTTCTCGGTAACATGACGAACTGAGTATTTTTGAAAGAAAATAGAGAGGCTGGTGAGGGAATGTGTGTTTATAGCTGCTGCAACACAAGTGAGAAATTGTTTCATGGATGTTACACAACATTCATTACGACTATAAACAGATACAAAGTAGATGACATGAATCTTTAATAAATAATAAAGTGCCGTAGTACACGAGGTAAACTTCTGGTGCTGTTATAGGAAAATAATAACTAACTGCAGGGTGATAAGAGTTACCCCGCTTCATCATACCACCCCATCGCTGATTATTTTCCTGTAACAGCATGACACAGAGTGTTTATTCCTTACATATTTGTATATCTGTATACATATTTGCAGCAGTTGATGTTCATGTTGGACAGTAGTGCTACTATGGGTAATAAATTGATTTATTTAACTAAATTTCAGATAGCAAGTGGAACCATATTTCCTTTGTAAATACAAGTAGATTGTAAAGGGTTAAAATTATTGGCAGAATGTGTTGGCAGAATTGTAGCCCTTGTTATCAGACTTATATAATAACTCTGTCAATTGGAAAAATAACCCCGCCCACCATTAGTTAGTGGGTTAAATGAATATGAACACAGTCTACACTTAATATCCCATGTTCATATAAAACACATTACAATGGCTCTGATTATTGTGGCAAATATTTCATATGAATGATTAAAAACATAAGAAAATAAGAAGAGGCATTAGCTCAGGAGATTGCTGAAAGATCAAGAAGACAATCCAGACAGTCAAGCAAACTGATGATTCAATCTTAATGCCACATTCACTATGTAATTAAAGAAATATCTTTGCTAGACGTTACCTATAAAAGACACACAACATATGAGCAATTAAAATCAACATACAGAAAGAAAGAAAAGCAGGATGTACTGTATATGTATACACTCACCAGCCAGATAATTAGGAACACCTGTACACCTGTTCGTTCATGCACTACATAAAACCATGCAGATACAGGTCATGAGCTTCAGGTAATGTTCACATCAAACATCAGAATGGTGGAAAATGTGATCCCGGTACCTGACGGTCTGGTTTGAATTTCAGAATCTGCTGATCTTTTGGGATTTTCATGCATTTTCACGTCTCTAGAGTTTACACAGAATGGTGTGAAAAACAAAAAACAGCCAGTGAGCGGCATTACTGAGGCATGTTAATGAGACAGCTCAGAAGAGAATGGCTAGACTGGTTTGATTTACAGGAAGGATACGCTAACTCAAATAACCACTTTTTACAACCGCGGTGAGCAGAAAAGCATCTCAAAACGCACACGTCGAACCTCGAGGTGGATGATTTACAACAACAGAAGACCACATTGGGTTCCAGTCCTGTCAGCTAAGGACAGGAGGCTACAGTGGTGCACAGATTGGAAAAACATGGCCTGGTCTTATGAATCTCGAATTCTGCAGCTTATAGAGTTACAATTTGGCATGAACAGCATGAATCTGTGGGCCTTGTGTCAGCAGTTCAGGCTGGTGGTGGTGGTGTAATGGTGTGGGGAATGATTTCTTGGCACACGCTGAGCCCTTTAACACCAATCAAGAATTGTTTGTTCATCACATGCATCATTTTATGCCCAAAATTGACCATTTTATAACGGCTACTTCCAGCATGATAATGCACCAAGTCACAAATTCCTCTCAAGCTGGTTCCATGAACATGACAATTTCTTTCGAGTTCAGGTTACTTCAGTGCTCATCCAATGAGTAACAGGGTTGAAAGTAACAGGGTTTAGTTTTTAGCATCCAATTAACATATACACTAGTGTAACTAGGATCCATGCTAATTACAGACATTAAGGACATTAAGGACATTCATCATCCAAGGACTGTACGCTTGGACTGTACGCTAAATTTGAGTATCATGGAAAGTGAATAAATTTTCTAAACTAGCTTCCCTTCAGCAGAAATCTGAGTTTAAAATGTTCCCTTTCTTCACGGAACAATCACATACATTTAATCTTTCATGAGTCATATGTGATGTGAAAATAACATGTGAAAAACATGTAATGTCCTGAAATTGCACATGAACTCAAGAGACATCAGGTGAATAGTATGAGATGGATAAACCCACATGTCAAAAATGATCATGTGAAAATAAATAATTCATGTGAAAAATAATGTCACATGACTGTAAATGAAAATTAAAAAAAATTATATTAAAAAATCATGTGTGGAAATAAATAAATCATGTAAAAAATGTATGATGTAAAGTGTAAAAATACATAAATAATGTGTAAAAATGATTATTGTGGAAAAAATTATAATGTAATAATAATTTAATGTAAAAATAAACAAATCCTGAAAAAAATGTGTCTATTCTGTATATGAATCAAACGTAAAAAAATGAGTAAAAAATAAATTAAATATTAAAAAATATCACATATGAAAATATATTATCAATTTTAAAAAATCACATGAAAACACCTAAATAATGTGTAAAATGTATAAAATTAATTGTGAAAATTTAAATAGCTGAATCAAATGTAAAAACACTCATGAAAATAAATAAATCTTGTATAAATAACACATGAAAAATGAATCATGTTTAAAAAAAAATTTACATGTGAAAAATGTGAAAATAAACAAATCAAGTAAAAAAAAATGACCTGAAAATAAATGAATCAAATGAAAGAAAATGGTGTGAAAATGAAAACATATGCACTACATGAAAAGTCTGCGTGAAAAGTGGTTTTAAACCCACGTTTAAAACCCACGAGTTTTCTGTAAGGAGAAGAAACGGCGTGCGTGACTTTGCCTCGTCTGTCAGTCGGAAGCGAGGAAACAGGAGCGACTGAATGACAGTAATTCTTCCTATAACTGCAGCTTCCTGGAAACCATTCAGTCACTCTGAGGTTATAATATCACGCTATTTTTGTGCAGTTGAGGGTTTTACTGCACGTGTAAAACACGTGTAACCTGTAATGACACGCTGCTTTAACTGTATTTTATACAGACTGTAATGAAGCAGTCGTCCCTCTGAGGATTCAGTTATTGTTATTATTTTCCTTAATGGCTGCAAATACTGTGTACGCAACTAGCTGTGGAAAAAAAACAAAAAAACATAATGATCCTGTTTACTCCATTATTGCATACAGTGTGTGTGTGTGTGTGTGTGTGTGTGAGTGAGTGCTGGGGAAGGTTTGTGGTTGTTTCCTTTTGACCACAAAAACATGACATTTTACAGAAGAGCGTTTCCTGTACAGTGGGTTAGAAATGTGCATGCTGTGTTTCTACTTCTAATGTAACCAAGCAAACAGATAGATAGATAGATAGATAGATAGATAGATAGAGAGATAGATAGATAGATAGATAGACAGACAGACAGCAGACTCTCTCTCTCTCAGGATAAAATTGTGATGATGGGAACCACAGAGGTTGTCTATAAAGCACTTTGCATGAATAGCATTTTTCTTTTATTTATTCTTTTTCTTTTTTTGAAACAGTATTGATGAGAGAAAGTGCTTCATGCCACATCATCATGCTATTATGTATTTAATATATACTATTTTAAATATATTGTTGTGCATTTGTGTGTGTGTGTGTGTGTGCTTGTCGATGCTGTTTCCAGCCAGATCAGCTGCAGTGTGTAATGCAGGTGTGTGAGGAGTGTGTGCCCACTCGCCACTCATGATAGCGGTCACAACAGAAGCCCTGGAATACATTATTGATGGTTGTTTGTTGGCTGGGATGAGGAAGTCTTTGGGGAGGTAAGGGGTCATGAGCTTCTGGCCTGCACTCACACTCTTCATGTGTCCAGACACATTGCTCAAGGCCACTTGCTCTGCTGAAATCCTAAAATACCTGGTGAAAAAGAAGAAGATAAAAATACTGTATCTTTGCCCACCACTGCTGCTCATACAGCATGGCTTTTTTACCTTAATGCATGGTGGGTACAAACAATCACAATATACCAACAAGACGAGCAGAAACAGGCTTGGACCAAATCGGCCCAGCACAAACCAGCAGAAACCAGCTCGGACCAGTAGAAACCAGCTCAGACCAGCAGAAACCAACACAGACCAGCAGAAACCAGCTTGGACCAGCAGAAACCAACAGAGACAAGCAGAAACCAGCT
The DNA here is from genome assembly GCF_027358585.1 of Pangasianodon hypophthalmus. Taxonomy (NCBI): domain Eukaryota; kingdom Metazoa; phylum Chordata; class Actinopteri; order Siluriformes; family Pangasiidae; genus Pangasianodon; species Pangasianodon hypophthalmus. The sequence continues at coordinate 22,779,498 of NC_069726.1, read as the reverse complement.
CGGACCAGCAGAAACCAACTTGGACCAGGAGAAACAAGCACAGAGCAGCACGAACAAGCACAGACCAGCAAAAGCCAGCTCAGACCAGCAGAAACCAACACAGACCAGCAGAAACTAGCTTGGACCAGCAGAAACCAGCAAAAACCAGCACAGACCAGAAGAAACCAGCTCAGACCAGCACAGACCAGCAGAAACCAGCTCAGACCAGCAAAAACCAGCACAGACCAGCAGAAAGCAGCTCAGACCAGCAAAAACCAGCACAGACATGGTCTTGTTTTCAGCAATAATACCTACACCATATCTCCAAAGAGACAAGCTGGACTCCTTTTGTTGGTGTCCTTTAACTTTAGTGTAGATGGTGTTCTATCCTCAAAGGGAAACCCATCATTTCAGATAAAAGATCTTTTTTTTTTAAAAATAAATCGAGGCCTTCAGCTTGTAACTCAATTCTTAGAAACATTTACAACATTCAACCTGAGTGAAAAAGAATTTCAGCTCTCTTTAACAGGTTGCTAACAGAACGAAGCTGCAGAAATTCAGGGCGTGAACATGAAACTAAAATATTGATTTCCTGCTGCATGGTGTGTTATAACTTTCCCCGAGTTTTCAGATAGTGTAAGGAATAAAACGTTTGGAGTGGTGTGATGAGCCATCACTCTGGAGTTGGTTAGTTTTCTATAACAGCACATTTATTCCAAATATACCACGGCAATTTGCTAACAATTACAATCTTTTATTAATTAAAGAAGGACACATCGCAATTTTTATACCATTATAGCTACTTTTTATTGTTGAGGTTATTTCCTATTCTCACTTATGTTATAGCAGCTATAAACAGTCGTTCCCTCACCAGTCTTTTTTCTCTCTCTTGAAGTTAATAAGACAAAAATAACGCAGCTTGTCATGTTACTGAGAAACTGAAAAGAAGATGTCGGAAAACGTACAGTTCCAGCGTTATCTCTGACTGTTACAAAGCACTGACACTGGAGACTCCTTCCATGTTTATTATTATGCTTAGATTATGTGTAACGTCCGTCACACACATCCCTGTAAATGAGCTGTTACTATAGAAACGATACTGTATTAGAAAGTGCGCATTAATATAAACCTGTGATTTGCATTTTTGTTTAAAATATGTCTCACTTTACTTACTAGCACATAAATACAGCTTATATTATATTATATTTCGGTTATAATAACCTGACGCACTGAAAGTGTGACACAAACATGACTTATAATGCATTCTATTAATTTATAAATGTATTGTACTAAACATTTCTATAACCCATAATGCGTTTTCATAAATATTTATATCAATGACTCTAATGCCTTTTTAATGCATTGTATTAATGCAGGATAGGACAGTGATAATAGTTTATTACATATATGTATGTTACTGAAAAAAACGATCAGTAAGCATCTCAGTGGCAGCTGGATCAGTGCCGAGTGAGAGAATCCAACAAATCCCAGCTGTCACGAGTGCTGGGAGGTCATGGAGCTTCTCACAGGAAGTCCTGTCTCTGGCTTGTGGCTGAAATGTGCATCCTTACCAGGCTTCTGTTCCTCCAGGGCAGAGAAAAATGAGAATTATATGATCAGAAATTGGACGTTCTGCCTGTTACTGTCACAGAGACACAGATAAAAGTTTCATGTGAAGGAGAACTGAAAAAAAAAAAAAAAACCTTCAGGAACCAGAGAATTCAGAGTCTGAGATGATGTACCAGTTTTATGCAGATTACAGTGACCATTAAATATTTTATACATTTTATACGACAGCGCAATACGCTTCTTCTATTACATTATTGTTTCCATAGTAACGGCTCTTTCACGAGGAATTGTACCCAGGACACTCCACATAAATAGGTTAAAAAATGTGTATAATCTTTGATATGGTGAATGTTATGTTACTTAACATTTGTGGAAGGAGTCTCCAGTGACTTTGTAAAAGTCAAAGATAAAAGCCACGACTCTGACATCTTTGACATCTTTATGACATCTTCAGGACGGAGGCGTTTACGGTTCTTTGTGGTTTCTCTGTAACACGACAAACTGCGTTTTTTTTTTTTGTTTTGTTTTATTATATTCAAGAAAGAGAAAATTATTTATTTATCTATTTACATCAATTTCTTCCAAAAATAGTAGTTAATTTATTACTACATCTTAAATTTAGCTTTCCTCGAGGACTATAACTAAAAATAAGTTTATTAACCCCATATCAGTACAATAAAACTCTGCTCTCAGAGAATATATAAACAGACAATTCCTAAATAATTCAGAAATTATTCAAGCATCTTATTTGAAAGACATCATTTACACTCTGTTAGCAATTTTGAACACCAAATTTATTCTCCCATTATTCTTTTAATTTAGAGCTACTGTTTGTCTCAGATGGGAAACAAATCATAGAACATTTTCTATTTTAAAGGTTTTGTGGACTTTTTATTCCTTCTGATGCCAGAATTCATATAAATGTACCACTGCAGCCAAGAGTTAACAAGATCAGCACCATGGACAGAGACACAGAATTCAATAAAATTCTATTTTATTTGCTTTGTGAAGCTTTTCAACAATAGACATCATCACAAAGAAGATTAACAGAATGCAGGACGTGATTCAGAGCCTTAGGGCCGTGTTCAGTTCAAAAAATACCTCAATATTTACATGTGGAAGGTTATGTGTGTTTAGAATTGGGTTACACAGGTGCCTAAGTCAACAGAAGCTAAGGTAAGGCTCAAAAACTCAGTAGATTTGCTGAAGCTCAGACTGAGTTCAGTCAAAACCAGAGGATGGAACCAAGTCACATGAGAGTATAAACCGGTGGTATAAGCTTGGTGCAAAGCTGACAGTATGAAAGCAACAGGTTGCTTTGTTAGAGTCCTCCACACTGCACTGTTAAACTTTAGCTCAGAAAGCTAATGCTAAAAAGGTCTATGTAGCTAGTGGCAGGGCAATAATGCAGCCTGTCCAGTGCGACAGTCTCTGAATTAAACAAGGAGCTTCCCAACATTTTCACACATCCGTGGTTGCCAGATTTGCCTTTAAACTCCAAAAATTTATGGGATAGAAAATGTGGACTGAAGATGGAAATAGTGCCTATTTTTCTTTGTTGCAAAATGTAATACGATGTAAACAAGAAAAAAAACAAGAAACAATTTAAAAATGAAAAATAAAAAAGACTAATATAAGGATATATGTATGAAAGATGGCGAGTGTTGAAACAAATCTAGTAATAGTCTATTATATTGCTATTAAAATATTGCTTAATGTATAGTCCTAGCTGTAATTATTACATTAATCACTGCAAATTTGGTTTAATTTAAGAAAATGGCTTCCACACTCATTATTCAGTAGTGCATAAAAAAGCACTTGATCCAGCACATTCTATTATTTTGAAATTTATTTGTTTATTTCATATCCAAAGTAGTTTAAAGTAAGAACTGTACATAATTGAGACACATCTCTGCTTTAGACAAACTCCGCTCTTTGTGCAGAACTCTCAATAGCACTGTAGTTACATTTGAGGTCTGAGTAGAGATGTGTGCAATTTTCAAATTAAACTCTTTGCTTTGTGCGTTTAGCTCGACTCTGAATACAGCTCTGAATACTGTGTAGCTCAGAAAAAGACAGAAGAAAGAAGAACCCTTGAGAGGAAACTGACTTGAAAGGGAGCCCATCTTCGTCTGGGTGACACAAATGAAATTCTGAAGAATTCAAACGAACCAGGGTTGAATTTTGTTGGATATTACATCAATAAATTGATAGAAAAGATAAAAAAACAAGCCACATCACTAGCTCTTAACTTCATGTGAATTGAATTTGCTAATGGAGGACCACGTTGAAATAAACATGTCTGTTCTTAGCAGAGCTAGACAAAAGCACGAACACACACACACACACACACACAAGAGGCTGGATCGTTCTACTTATATCTCCTAATTTAACCTGTTTGCTTTCTGATTCCACAGATGGCACAATACCTTCAACACAATGGTGAGAAAAGAAAAAATCTGCCCTTTGGAGCCAAATGACACTCGCAGCAATGAGCCTGCCTTCACCTTCTTCACTCCCTCCTCCACAATTTATTAATAAATTAGCCTTCTCAGGCTCAAACTGCCATCTGTGTGTGAGTGTCTATGTTCATAAAGTGCCTACGGCTGCGTACAGCATCACGTCCAGACGGCAGACTGCACGGATATATTGAGAAAGTGAATTGTGCAACAAATTGAATTGTGTGATGTTGACGTATCCTCTATGTCCTCTATGATGTTCTTCTTTATGTTCTTCTGACCTTCTCATTCTTTAATCCAGCCATATAGAGAACCATGTTTGGTTAAGACGAGAAGAAACTTTACTACACACCCACACTGTATGTTCAGCTGACGTACTCAAACTGTATTGGATTCAAAACTGGATTCTGATTGGTCAGAAGGTGTGGATTACTTTTTTTTAGTAGTGCAGCTGCAAATGACAGGTTTCTTCTTCTTCTCCTTCTTCTTCTTCTTAATGCGCTCCTTCTAAAACATTAGCTTTTCTATAGAAACAGCTTATTCACAAGGATTGTTGAAGTTCCTCGGTAACATGACGAGCTGTGTTTTTTCAAACCAAAAAAAGACAGGCTGATGAGAGAATGACTGTTTATAGCTGCTATAACATAAGTGAGAACAAGACCTGATTGCATTAGTATTCACCCCCATTGCTCTAGCTCTTTTGGGAATAGATATGGTTCGATACCGCATCGAATGTTTAGCGTGCTAATTAAGAATTCTATATCATCAGCATGTTTTGTCAGTAGCTGGGTTTATGGCCCAGCATTAGAGTAACAGAGCTCTCTTTTAACCGATTAATTCAATTATGATCCACAACACAATTTTAATTTAGCACACGGATGCTAAATACGTACATTTGTTGAACCGAATCAGAACCTTTATTGGGCCGGACCTGGCCCAAGGGCAGTATCTCTGACACCCTTGATGTAGACTTTCTCTCTATTGCAGAGGCAAGAGACTTGATACTGTTTTATATTTGGTATCAGGTTAACCTTTTAGAAAGAAAACCATTTATTTTCATGCTAGCTTCATTAGTTTCAGTTTTAGGATGATTTACTGAATTGTGATATACTGCTTAAAGAATACTGTCATTACAAGAGCATTTTCTCTTTATTTACAGCAGTTGCTTCCAAAAAGTTATTACAGAACATCTCCATTTACGTTGAAGTCACACAAGCCACATCGTGGTTCCTATCATAGCAAGCGCTGCATGAGTGCCACGATTTGTTCCTAGCTCATCATGCGCTTTCCTTATTGTTTTGGTTTTCTCCTCTTTGGTTTTCTTGGGTTTATCGTACTGTATATCTATTTCTGGTTTCTGATCTTTGTCATGGTGTGTTTTTTTCTCTCACCTAGTTATTTAGTTTGTGTTCTTTTTCTCAGTATCAAGTTCTTTCTTAAAACATGTTTTTATTATTAAAAGCCTTCGTGCATTTCTATCCTTATTTCTGCCAGTTGTTACCTTTGAGATGTAAAATTCTCTGTACTCTTCACTTTTTCTTGCCCTTCTTCATTAAATCAATTCTGGCATTCACTGATTATTCAAATCTGAAAATCACAGATAAAGGTCACGATTAAAGCTGAGACGAGATGCTTCTTCACGTCCTTGTAGATGATTTAACAGAGACTTTAATGTGCTGTATCCTTTAGCTTTAGATCACGTTATATTGTTTTGCAGTAAACTCACTAAAATCTGAATTTAAAAGTTTAAAGCTTAATTATCTGCATTCAAATCAGAAAATATCGATCATATATGTGCTTTGCCATGTGGTTAAGCTCTGAATACACTTTCCCCTTACATATTTACCGAGCGGCTTTGCCTAGCTAGAGTGCTTTGTTTACGCATAATTACTTTATTGTCAATTATTGATAAAGCAAACTGGCAGAAGTTGAGTGTCCACATCGGCTGTTTTTCAACCCTGCAGCTCGATTACAACTTTCCATTTTTCAGTTCGTAGCGATTCCTATAGAAGATGAGGAAATATGCTAAATATTACCATGTGATCTGTACAATTAATGATAAGGTGATGTCCTCATACACTTGGGTGGATGTAGTAATACATTTTAGACTGTAGTAGCAACAGTGGCGGTGTAATTTATTATTCAAGGCATGATTTACAGTCAACTAATCTCACAATAACATTAATAGGAAGGAAATTACATCATATTTAAACTTACCCTAACTTGTCTTTTTCTGTCCTCCTGCACTGCTGAATAGTAGCTTTCAAACAGAAATCTCAATTTTAATCCTGTTGCTCAAGATAGCAGCCGCTAGCCAAAACGTAAGGCATGAAACACTCTGTGTCATGCTGTTATAGTAAAATAATCAACAGCAGGGTTACTGAGTTGCTGTTACAATGCCAAAGTTGATTATTTTCCTATAACAGTATGTCCTCAAGGATTTTATTCCTCTTATATGCCAGCAAATTTCCAACGTTTACATTTTGAAGATGCTGGAGACTCCTTCCATAAATGCTAAATAAACGTCTCCTTACAAAAAACGTATCAATTAAACCATATCAGTGATTGCACAAATTTCTTCATCTGTTTACGTGAAGTGTCCTCCACGACAATAGAAGTGATAACGTATTAATATAAACCTGTTATTAGTAGCTGCACTACTGTCAGAGCTGCTGTTATAGGAAATTAATCAACACCTTCTGACCAGTCGGAACTGAGAAATCAACAGCACTGTGGTGTACAATGTAATCAAACAAACTACTGAAGTGTTTTTTTGCCATCTGAAATGGTTAAATACAGAGAAATCATAGTGCTGACCTTTCATGAACATCATTATAGTGTAAATATAAAACAATGTTATGTCAAGTGCTTATTTAATTTGTCTTAGCAGAGGTACTTCGCTTGAGTGTTTCCAGATCTGCAGCTTAGAGACCTGTTTTTCTGCACACTTGGGTGATTTTTTTCTAATCCAAACTCATCAGATTCCACTTATGCACTAATTACCAAGTCCTTCATGAGCTGAGATAGAGAAGGGAAAACACTGAAGTGAGTTCCTCTGAAATCAGGAGCAAGGTAATAAAACACACAGAGAGATAATAGAGAAAAACCTTTGAATAATGCTGGTTCACACTGGATGTGAGTGGTTTCAATAACAGCGTTATTGAATTATTATTATTATTATTATTATTATTATTATTATTAATGTGTTATCATTTCTATCATCTAACTGTTGGCAAATTTCTGTGAGGAATAAAACACTTTGGGACACGCTGTTTCCACAATTGGCTAGTTGCTTCATCACATGACTTCATCGTTGATTATTTTCCTGTAACAGCACTATACGGAGTGTTTTATTCCTTATGTGACAGACCTATGAATTATTCTCTCTTATTCTTAACAAGCTTGTGTAATACTGATTTAGCGAAAGTGAATCTAAACCATGTATCTGCATTTTCTTAAACATATATTTTAGGATTTTTTTATACACATGCTTGAAATTCCTAAAATGTTTAATTTGTAAATATATGTTTAAGGAATGAAATGCGTTTAATTTTGAAAACTGAAAAATTCTGGATTTTGAATTGCTGGAAACAAATAACGTTGAGTAGAAAACAAACACATTTGCTTTTACTATTTTTTTTAATATTATTTTTAAATTATTTTGAAGCTACTTATGTTTTTTTGTTTGTTTTGTGGATGTATTTTCCACGTAATGAACCTGTGGTGCCTCGATGGAGTTCTCTCAATGGAATTCGATGTTAGAAGTTAGCAGTGGATGTAAAGCACACCGCCACGTACCTACTACAATTTTTGAATAATTACCTGCTTGCTGATTTTCCTTCTTTTTTTTTTTTTACACCCAGCCATCAAATTAAATTAGCTATACAATAAAAGCAGCATGTACGGTGGTTACAAAGAGTTCTTTTGTAAGTTCTGCATGAAAGAAATTGATGCTTTGACATCTATAATTTGTGTCAAACTTTTAAAGCCATTATGACTGTTAGCTTAAGTGTTAACTGTCTTTAGAGGATTGCTTCAGGAAATTCAGAATCAGGACCAATTAACCTCCTTCTGTTAGAAATGTAGCTATTTTTTCTTCTAATTCTTCTATGTGTACACAAGTGAAAGGATGTGACATATTTTCAGGCTGCTTAATACTGAAAAAGTGAATATTCTGGAAAAAAAATGCCTGAATATCTTTAGAAAAGCTGTACGAACTGTGATTTATGTATCTGTAAAAATCCATTCTATAGATTAACCTTGTCTGTGAAATTGTGTAAAATATTTGGTTACAGGGAATCTGTGAAACTCGTACCAGCAAAATGAGCTCATGCCTACAGTCGTCCGAAAATAGCCCTGCTCTAAATACGATCAGAAATGAAGAATGAGAATATGTTATATACTGATCATACTTAATCCGCCTCCAACCCATCCGTCCCCATTTCCTTTCATTCACTTACATGACTAACGCAGCTGCTTGTCTTTCATGTATATAAATGCTGTGAGCTATTCCAAGACCCTTAGGCCACAAATCTTCTGTTCCACTGCTGAGAAACCAACACAAGCTCTCTTTCTCCTTCTTTTCTTCATGGTTTAAAGGGATAATGGACGATTTCCAAAATCACCCACAAGGAGAACTTGTATTTAATCAGAGTTGGAAAATAATCCAGTAAATGTGCTTAATTACAGCAGTACTTAAGTAAAATTTTGGGCGATTTGTACTTTACTCCAGTATTATTGAAACCTCTGTTCTGAAATACTTACTTTTTACTGCTTATATTTTAATTTTTGACTTTCAAACACATCCCAGAGTGGTGCAACAGGAAAAAAAAACATTCAGATCACAGCAATCATAGCCATCTGTGAGTTCATGTATGTGGAAGAGGGCAGATAGTGCTTACCTCAGAGTGTGTTCTACTTTTTAAAAGATAGTTGTCTGGCTTTACATGTCTTAGAAGAAGCACATGTTAGCATTCACCCTCCCTGGTTGGTAGGATAGGAGAGATAGCTAGCTATGATAGCTAGCTGGTGGGTAAATTTGGCAAGAAATGAGGGAAAAAAATATCATATGCTTCGAGATATTTTTCTACCCAACTGCTTCGCCAATCAATTGTCTACTGGCTTATATAAACTAGCATTTAAAAAAAAAAAAAAAAACATCCAATCAAATTCACATAAATGCTCACTGGTCTATGAGCTAGTGTTCTCGTTAGTGTTTACTAACCACTCCTATATGATGAAGTGCCTCTTTTACTGCCTATGTAAAAATGAAATAAAAATTTATCATCAAATCCATAAGTAAATTTGCCGGCTAGGTTGGTTTCCCGTTGCTACTTCCACCTCATTAATTCCAACAGGATTATTGAACATAAGCTAACCAGCTAGAGAAAAATATTTAAATATTTAATAAGATATTTAACAAATTAATGTTTGAAGTAGTTCAGTTTTTGACTTTCACTTGATTAGATTAAGATTAAAAGTAAGTGACTTGGTAAAGTTTCTCTGTACTTCTTTGGAGTTCGTTTTCTCAATCTAATCAGGTTTTTTTCACATACTCTACGACAAGTTACTTGAGAGCGCACGTATGGAAATGCAAATATACAAAAAAAAAAAAAAAAAAAAAAGAGTCTCACAGTTCTTTTAGTCTTTGAAAAACAGCCAGTCTGTATGTGAACACAGTCACAGACCGACACTGTGGTGTCCTGAGAAAGAAAACACTTTCTCAGAATCAAGCAAAGCTCTGAGAACAATACAGAAAGAAAGAAAGAAAAATAAACCTTCATTGCTTCGTTTCTGCAGCAATGGCCTTCAGCGAACCGAACAGCTAGTGTACACCAAACACCACGTTTCACAAGTTCAATCCATCTTCTTTACAATATATATGAAAGAAAGAAATGACAGAAAGAAATAAAAAAAAAGAAAACCTCTCAAACGGTATGTTGTCTTGGTATCTATAGCAACAACCTTCATCTGAGTAGATCAAACCGTGCACACGGTGTACACAAGACTCCACATTTCACCATTTCCAGAGGAAAAAGCTCTTGTACTTTTGTAAGTATGCTTAAGTAAAAATCAAAATCGTACTCAATTAAAATTAGAAGTACAGAGGCAAAAATCTAGTGAGTGAAAGTAGATATACTCAAATTACTCAAGTATTCAAGTGTAAAAATAATTTAACTGATGAAAAGAGCTGAGCACAAGTTCACCATGCCCAACGCCTAACTAGCTAGCTAATTTAATAAGCTGAGTCACACAACCCAACTAGCTAGCAAATTTAATAAGCTTAGTCACAAAAGCTAACTAGCTAGCAAATTTAATAAGCTGAGTCACAAACATTTTTAACCAGCTAGCTAATTTAATAAGCTGAATCACAAAAAGTTAACCAGCTAGTGTGATTTACACAATTTAACTAGCTAGCTAATTTAACAAGATAATAAGCTACACCTCTACTATACATGAGACCCTTTGTTTGGGATCTAAGTAACTCAGGGCCTGAGTATGAAGGTTTTTTCTCTATTGATTGAATTTGCAGTTAGCATCATGTGGCAAGGTGCGATAATGAAAAAAAAAAAAAAACTGTCCTAAATGGCTCTGGGAGAGGAATTCTTTAATAGAATTGGGACATTTGGCAGCTGAGAGCCAATCTTTGCGCCCACACGCTTGGTGGGGGAAAATAAAAAAATAAAATGTGACACTCTTTTTTTTGTCCCTCAAGTCCTTCTTGTACACACCAACCATTTTCTTTTTCTGTTCCATCAGTGAGACCTTGTTAGGAACAAAATCTATTGGTCTGGAAGAAGATCGTACACTCTGCTGTAAGAAGATCGTACACTCCGCTGTAAGATCGTACACTCCGCTGTAAGAAGATCGTACACTCTGCTGTAAGAAGATCGTACACTCCGCTGTAAGATCGTACACTCCGCTGTAAGAAGATCGTACACTCCGCTGTAAGAAGATCGTACACGCTGCTGTAAGAAGATCGTACACTCCGCTGTAGGAAGATCGTACACTCCGCTGTAAGAAGATCGTACACTCCGCTGTAGGAAGATCGTACACTCCACTGTAAGATCGTACACTCCGCTGTAAGAAGATCGTACACTCCGCTGTAAGAAGATCGTACACTCCGCTGTAGGAAGATCGTACACGCCACTGTAAGATCGTACACGCTGCTGTAAGAAGATCGTACACGCTGCTGTAAGAAGATCGTACACTCCGCTGTAGGAAGATCGTACACTCCGCTGTAGGAAGATCGTACAGGCTGCCGTAGGAAGATCGTACACTCCGCTGTAAGAAGATCGTACACTCCGCTGTAGGAAGATCGTACACTCCACTGTAAGATCGTACACTCCGCTGTAAGAAGATCGTACACTCCGCTGTAAGAAGATCGTACACTCCGCTGTAGGAAGATCGTACACGCCACTGTAAGATCGTACACGCTGCTGTAAGAAGATCGTACACGCTGCTGTAAGAAGATCGTACACTCCGCTGTAGGAAGATCGTACACTCCGCTGTAGGAAGATCGTACAGGCTGCCGTAGGAAGATCGTACACTCCGCTGTAAGAAGATCGTACACTCCGCTGTAGGAAGATCGTACACTCCACTGTAAGATCGTACACTCCGCTGTAAGAAGATCGTACACTCCGCTGTAAGAAGATCGTACACTCCGCTGTAGGAAGATCGTACACGCCACTGTAAGATCGTACACGCTGCTGTAAGAAGATCGTACACGCTGCTGTAAGAAGATCGTACACTCCGCTGTAGGAAGATCGTACACTCCGCTGTAGGAAGATCGTACAGGCTGCCGTAGGAAGATCGTACACTCCGCTGTAAGAAGATCGTACACTCCGCTGTAGGAAGATCGTACACTCCACTGTAAGATCGTACACGCTGCTGTAGGAAGATCGTACACTCCACTGTAAGATCATACACTCCGCTGTAAGAAGATCGTACACGCTGCTGTAAGAAGATCGTACACGCTGCTGTAACAAGATCGTACACTCCACTGTAAGAAGATCGTACACGCTGCTGTAGGAAGATCGTACACTCCGCTGTAAGAAGATCGTACACTCCGCTGTAGGAAGATCGTACACTCCGCTGTAAGAAGATCGTACACTCCGCTGTAGGAAGATCGTACACTCCGCTGTAAGAAGATCGTACACTCCGCTGTAAGAAGATCGTACACGCCGCTGTAAGAAGATCGTACACGCCGCTGTAAGAAGATCGTACACTCCGCTGTAGGAAGATCGTACATTCCGCTGTAGGAAGATCGTACACTCCGCTGTAAGAAGATCGTACACTCCTCTGTAAGAAGATCGTACACTCCGCTGTAAGAAGATCGTACACTCCGCTGTAAGAAGATCGTACACTCCGCTGTAAGAAGATCGTACACTCCGCTGTAAGAAGATCGTACACGCCGCTGTAAGAAGATCGTACACGCCGCTGTAAGAAGATTGTACACTCCGCTGTAGGAAGATCGTACACTCCGCTGTAGGAAGATCGTACACTCCGCTGTAGGAAGATCGTACACGCCGCTGTAAGAAGATCGTACACTCCGCTGTAAGAAGATCGTACACTTCGCTGTAAGAAGATCGTACACTCCGCTGTAAGAAGATCGTACACGCCGCTGTAAGAAGATCGTACACTCCTCTGTAAGAAGATCGTACACTCCGCTGTAAGAAGATCGTACACTTCGCTGTAAGAAGATCGTACACTCCTCTGTAAGAAGATCGTACACGCTGCTGTAACAAGAAGATCGTACACTCCGCTGTAAGAAGATCGTACACTTCGCTGTAAGAAGATCGTACACTCCTCTGTAAGAAGATCGTACACTCCGCTGTAAGAAGATCGTACACTCCGCTGTAAGAAGATCGTACACGCCGCTGTAGGAAGATCGTACACTCCGCTGTAAGAAGATCGTACACGCCGCTGTAAGAAGATCGTACACTCCGCTGTAAGAAGATCGTACACTCCGCTGTAAGAAGATCGTACACGCCGCTGTAGGAAGATCGTACACTCCGCTGTAAGAAGATTGTACACTCCGCTGTAAGAAGATTGTACACGCCGCTGTAAGAAGATCGTACACTCCACTGTAAGAAGATCGTACACGCTGCTGTAGGAAGATCGTACACTCCGCTGTAAGAAGATCGTACACTCCACTGTAGGAAGATCGTACACTCCACTGTAAGATCGTACACGCTGCTGTAGGAAGATCGTACACGCTGCTGTAAGAAGATCGTACACGCTGCTGTAACAAGATCGTACACTCCACTGTAAGAAGATCGTACACGCTGCTGTAGAAAGATCGTACACTCCGCTGTAAGAAGATCGTACACTCCGCTGTAGGAAGATCGTACACTCCGCTGTAAGAAGATCGTACACTCCGCTGTAGGAAGATCGTACACTCCGCTGTAAGAAGATCGTACACTCCGCTGTAAGAAGATCGTACACGCCGCTGTAAGAAGATCGTACACGCCGCTGTAAGAAGATCGTACACTCCGCTGTAGGAAGATCGTACATTCCGCTGTAGGAAGATCGTACACTCCGCTGTAAGAAGATCGTACACTCCTCTGTAAGAAGATCGTACACTCCGCTGTAAGAAGATCGTACACTCCGCTGTAAGAAGATCGTACACGCCGCTGTAAGAAGATCGTACACGCCGCTGTAAGAAGATCGTACACGCCGCTGTAAGAAGATCGTACACTCCGCTGTAGGAAGATCGTACACTCCGCTGTAGGAAGATCGTACACTCCGCTGTAGGAAGATCGTACACGCCGCTGTAAGAAGATCGTACACTCCGCTGTAAGAAGATCGTACACTTCGCTGTAAGAAGATCGTACACTCCGCTGTAAGAAGATCGTACACGCCGCTGTAAGAAGATCGTACACTCCTCTGTAAGAAGATCGTACACTCCGCTGTAAGAAGATCGTACACTCCGCTGTAAGAAGATCGTACACTTCGCTGTAAGAAGATCGTACACTCCTCTGTAAGAAGATCGTACACGCTGCTGTAACAAGAAGATCGTACACTCCGCTGTAAGAAGATCGTACACTCCGCTGTAAGAAGATCGTACACTCCGCTGTAAGAAGATCGTACACGCCGCTGTAGGAAGATCGTACACTCCGCTGTAAGAAGATCGTACACGCCGCTGTAAGAAGATCGTACACTCCGCTGTAAGAAGATCGTACACTCCGCTGTAAGAAGATCGTACACGCCGCTGTAGGAAGATCGTACACTCCGCTGTAAGAAGATCGTACACTCCGCTGTAAGAAGATTGTACACGCCGCTGTAAGAAGATCGTACACTCCACTGTAAGAAGATCGTACACGCTGCTGTAACAAGAAGGTTTAGGATGTTTTCAAATCAATAAAACAAACACAGTGAACATTTACAGTGTCTTACACTGAGCTTGGCTTTCTGATCTCCAAACTGCTGTCAGAGGAACAGAAGAAATACACAATATACAGAAGCGTATGTGAAGTGAGAAATAACTCACTTGTGTGTTATAGTTGTTGTGATGTTATAGGAAAATAATCAGCGACAGTGCTGTGATGAACCTGAGTTACTACACCATATAACATCACAACAAACTGTTTTATTCCTCTGATACTACAGCAATTTGTCAACAATTACAATTTTTAATTAACTGTGGGATGAAATGGTACATTTTATCCATTTATAGCTACATTTAACGCTGTGGAATGTTAGTGAAATGAGTTCTCACTTCCGTTATAGCAGCTATAAACAGTCGTTCCCTCAGCAGCCTCTCTTTATTCTCTCCAAGCTAACCAGACAAAAACGTAGCTTGGGATGTTATGGTGTGCTTTCTTTTTCTTTCTTTCTTTCTTTCTTTCTCAGTCTTTTTCTGTTTGTTTGCTTGTTTGTTTGTTTGTTTCTTTCTTTCTCAGTCTTTTTCTGTTTGTTTGCTTGTTTGTTTCTTTCTTTCTTTGTCTGTCTCTTCATTCTTTCTTTCTTTCTTTCTTTCTCAGTCTTTTACTGTCTGTTTTTCTTTCTTTCTTTCTTTCTTTCTTTCTTTCTCAGTCTTTTTCTGTTTGTTTGCTTGTTTGTTTCTTTCTTTCTTTGTCTGTCTCTTAATTCTTTCTTTCTTTCTTTCTTTCTTTCTTTCTTTCTTTCTCAGTCTTTTACTGTCTGTTTTTCTTTCTTTCTTTCTTTCTGACTTGACAGTGTAATAACACACTGTATATATTTTTTCCTCTTTATCTTGTCACGGTAAGTCTGTGCATTGCATTGTGAAAATAACAAGTCATCTTTTTTCCTTTTCTCTAAATAACTTCATCAGAATTCAATAACCCAAAATTGTTGAACGGTCGATCTTCTGCAAACATTCAAACATTTTACTGTTCCTTGGCGAGTGAAGCACACAGCCCCAACAGCTCTTACTGAACTATTATGTGTTTTTTAAGGCACTGGGATTAATTTATTTATTTATTGTTAATTATTTTGGCAACTATAATCAGGATTTTGTCTTTTATTTATTTTTATTGATTTTATTTTTATTTAATTGTTTATTTAACAATTTGCTATGAAGAGACATACTGAAAAAATACAAACGTGACTAATTTTATTTTTATTTTCTATTTTTTAGATTATGTTGTTATTCGCTGATGGCTGAATAATGGAAGCGAGACTGCGACTGTAAAATGTGATTGAAGTACAGGACTGTATTTTTACAGCAGTGTTTATTTTAGATCATACATGTATCTTGTAATTTTTACAGTAGCTTACTGGCAACTTAATTTACTAAAATGTACAGAATGTAAAGGGTTAGGGTTGTCTCTATGTTTTTTAAAGCGTATGGTTATCTTATCAAAAATCTACTTGAGTGAAAGGTAAATGCATCAACATTTAATACATGAAAGTTTTCAAAAGTTGTTGAAAAGAACTGACCACACACCAGTCTACCACTCCCAAACCTAAAACTTGGCTCGCTGATTAGCTAATGTTTCAGACCAAGTGCAAGTTAGATTAGAAACAAACACAAAACGTAACTAGCTAGCTAAATTAACAATCCAATTTACAAAGCTTAAATAGCTAGCTGATTTACAAAATGAGTTATGTCATTAGCTAGCTTAATTAGATAACTAGCTAATTTAAATTAAAGTTCACTTAACATACTTGCTTGATGGTGAATTTGAAAGACAACATCTCACTAAGGAAAAAAAAGAAACAGCGTTTGAGAATTGTAAGAAGAAATTTTAAAGTTAAAATGAAAATGGAAGGAGTAAAAGGTAAGCTTTTTCTTTGGGAAATTTGCTTGTAAGAGTACAAGTATTCAATTTCAATAATATTCGAGTAAAATGCAAATCTTTCAAAATAGTACTTAAGTACAGTAAGGAACTATAGCTGCTCAAATATTTTCCCTCCGTGATTCTATCGAGAGAGAGAGAGAGAGAGAGAGAGAGAGCTTCTCAGACAGTGAGTTGCACTTTGTTTAAAAGAGAATGCACACTATTGCTGCAGAATTCTGACTTATAACCTTCTCTTAATGCGTAGCTGATAATATTACTTTTTATTCCAAGTTCTCCGTGGTCGGCGTCGGCGTGTGGAGGTGGTTGCTCCTGGGTGGAAGAGGTGTTATAATGTTATATAAGGTTATTTGCATTATTCATCTATGATACATGCACTGCACATCTCCAATAATAATAATAATAATAAAAATAAAAACCCCACAGCATTACTTATACATTACAGCAAACGGCCAAGAAAAGAATCTGGTGATATTTTGATATAATTTTAAGTCTTTTAAAATATCTTGTTGCACCAAAATACCTTACGAGAAACAATTCTGATTGCAAAAAAAGTTGGTGCAGTTTGTTGCTGGAAGAGGAATATCTGGTATTCAGTGCCTTTTGGTCCTCCAAATATTTTGAAAATTTAATTTTTTTAAGGCAAGATACTACAGGTGAATACTTTGTTAAAAATATTAGAAATATATTTTATTTCCCTTTTTAATAATATATAATATAATATAATATACATTTTTATGACTTGGAAGTTTTTGAACAAAATTAATTGCATTTATGTATGCAAATGAGACTTTGTCTATTTAAATATGCAAAAATTTGCATACTTAATAAACCAGAAATCTGCTCGTTTGATCTTGTTAGAATTAAAGTGTTGATTTCACTGTGAAGAGAATGTTGGATTATTTTTCTTTTAATCATTTTTTTCATCATAAATTCTATCATAAATTAAACAATAATGAACATTTATCAGAAATTCCTCTGTAATATTGTTCTAATTGTGGATAGGAACTTTCATGAATGCAAGACATCTAGAAAGTAAAATTTTCGACTCTGATTTTGAGGAGAGTGATTGGTTGTGGCTTTATTTAGGGATAAATGAAATGGTGTGATTGTGAAGTGGGCGGAGCTTAAGCCTTCTTCAGACTTAAGTAATAACAATAATACTTTATTCATAATAATAATTTATTCTGCACTTTTACATATGAGGCAAATCTCAAAGTGCTACAAAGTAAAAATGTTACATAAGAAGTATTAAGTTCAAGGAAAAATATTTTGAAGGCATATAAATTGAGCTAAGATACAAAAAGAGGTATAGCAAAATGAATTGGCTTGCATATTGCAGAAAGACAAACAGTGCTAATTAATAGGTCCTAAAATATTAACGGCAAAACCACAAAGCAAACCGTTTTAAAAAGAAACATTTTCAAAATTCTCCTAAAAATGATCATATGATGTCTTCACGATCTTGAAGACTGTTCTACAGGTGAGGTGATGCTGAGCAGAAGACCTGATCCTCTGCAGTGTAAAGTTTGGTCCTTGTAGGAGGTTATTATGGGATGGTAGGATGTGGGTGGAGATGAGATGAGGTGGGGCATTTCCTCAGGGTCAGGAGGAGGAGTTTATATCACACTCTGATGTTCTTGTGGATTGTGAGGAAAATGAGGAACCAGGAGGCAGGCTTGGGACAACTTAAACAGCTCTTTATTTCCATTCTGTCTTTTTCGAATGTTTTTCGGGGCTTTAAGTCACGATCTCACACAGAGACATGCACAAACATAAACGCAAACACACACAGTTCAGCTTGGCTCTTGCTGTGTGGCTCTCTCTCTCTCTCTCTCTCTCTGTCTCTCCTCCATGTGCACTCTCATCTCCCCCTTTATCTTCTCCCTGCTGCTCACTGCAACACAAAGCAGGCTCATTCTTACCACTCATCCCCCTCACTCCACCCTCCATTCACAAACTGGAGTTTGACTACGCCCTCTCCTCCACACACCTCCTAAAGGAAATGCAGAGTGTGGAGAACGGGAAAGCTGTGTTCATCCCTCATCGGGATCCTGGCAAGACTGGATTTTTTGGAGAATCTTGGCAGGAATCCTGATGAGGAGCGCACTGCAGTAATCGAAACTTGAGGAAGCAAAGGCATGGATGAGTTTTTCTGCATTCAGCCCCTTTAAGATGGGGCGTTCTTTGAGGTAGAATGTTTGATCTGGGCATTGAAGGTTAACTGGGAATCAAACCTTAAACCAGATTCAAAGAGAGGGATATTTTGGCCAGAAAAGGTTATGTGGGTGATGGGGACTGCTAAAATAACATTTCCTCTGATTTGGAGAAAGATTTTCCATCCTGACCTTTATCTCTTCAAGGCAGGTAGATAGTATTATGGAGGTTTT
This sequence comes from Pangasianodon hypophthalmus, assembly GCF_027358585.1. Lineage (NCBI taxonomy): Eukaryota > Metazoa > Chordata > Actinopteri > Siluriformes > Pangasiidae > Pangasianodon > Pangasianodon hypophthalmus. The sequence goes on along the minus strand of NC_069726.1, from coordinate 22,760,838 downwards.
GGTGGGGGCAGTACAGTTGAGCGACATCAGCATCCATGGCTATTCTAGGGCCCTCCTGGTGTTTTCTTCTACAATTTATTGCTATTTTATTACCTGGATACCTTAAATGACCATTACACCATTAGGTTACTTAGCATGATGAAAGGTTTGAACTCAGGAAAACTATCACTTCATTGGTTGCAATCATCTGAGTTGCTATAGTTCTGAAAAGAATTATATATCTTTGAGGTTTTGACCACCTGAGCGATGATTATCTTTAAGGTCAACAGTCTAGTGCTGTAATAGCTAATAGTAACAAGCTAGCCACTTAACATGCTTTAGCCTAACACTTCTTACTCTAAATACTAGCTAGCTAGCTAGTTAGCTACTAACTTTTTCCATTTCAATAACATCGACAATCAGAAGCAAGAAAGTGAAAAGCAGTGAAAGTAGTTTTTACTTTTTGCAATTTTCCGGTTCAGATATACGTATGTACGCTTCACGGTTGCTGCTTCTTTGTGATTTCCTGACGTAGGTTACCTAATTTACTTTTCGCACCACAAGGAGCCCCCCTGTGACTGCCTGATGCAGTCCCTAAGCAACCACTTATACCGCTTATAGCAAGAAATGATTATCAGCTACAATCAGCAGGTCATCTGTAACTTGTGATGAGGCGATCCTGCAGCTTTCTCCAAAACCTTAGATGAAAAAAATTGAAATGAGCCTGTACTGGAGTTGCACCAAATGTCTGGGTGTAATGTGTGCTTCCTGAGAAGAGGCCTACAGATGGCAGTTTTAAGCAAAAGCCAGATTGTAGAGAGCTGTTAACAATTTGGGACTTCAAATGTGGATAAACAATTTCAATAAGGCTGGAGGAAAGGGATCCAAGGCACAGGTGGATGACTTCATTCTTCTGATGATGCACTCAATTTCACCCTGTGTAACCTCATTAAAGGAACAGAGAGGCAGGCACCCCGTGAAGTGTCATTAATACAGTGTGACAGTAGGGGGTTTTGTTTTTTTTTTTTGTAGTGAAAATGTTATTGCACTGCTCCAATGTGGCTTCAGTTAGTTGTGCTTTTTCTGGGTTCCGGAGATGGTTAATAGAGGAAAAGATTCGCTTTGAGTTTTCTGAATTATTATTGATGATCGTACACTGAAACTGTGGCTGTGCTTCCTGGAGAGACTTTGAGTACTTCTTTCGGTGATCCTTAGAGGTTAATTTGTAGACTGTGAGGGGAGACTTACTGCTGCGTCCCTCAAAAACACAACCTGCTGCTATGATCTTCCTCAGTTCGAGGGGAACCAGGAGGCTGAGTGTGAAAAAGTGACGGTTTATGTTTTCACAGTGGAATGGAAATCAAAATTATTGTAATCCAAGGTATCCAACTTGGAAAGGAAAATATCCAAAAAGAAATTAAATAAAAGGCTGATGTTGATAAAACACCACAGTTTGGTAATCACAGCGAGGAGCGGCTGCCAACATTCTCTCCACTAGATTTTCCCTCTGATCAAAAAAATATAGTGATTGCGAGAAGAATAAACCATATTTTCCTGTTGAGTTTTGCTATTTTTATTACTATAGTTTAAGAGACAACATGTTATAGATACAATTTATTCAAAAATCTTAAAAAATAATTGACCAAAATCATCATTTCTACCTGTAGAGTCTTGCCATGAAACTTTTTTTGTTTGTTTGTTTCATAAATTGTTCATTCATTCATCTTCAGTAAAAGATTTGTCCTGGTCACCGTCAATCCAGAGCCCATCCTGGGAATGCTGTTCATGAGTTGGGAATACGACCTTAATGGAATTCAAAACCACACACACTCGTTCACACCTAGGAGCAGTTTCGAGTCTCCCTATCTACATGTACTGTAGGAAGGAAACCCACATGGACCTGGGAAGAACATGTGAAACTCCACACAGAGAGGAACCCGAGCTCAGGATCAAAGCAAGGAGATATTTAGCTAGTTGGCTAAGCTACTCTCAGGATTTTTTTCAAATTGGGCGGGGTTTGGCATGGCATATCTCAAACCGCATTGGCAGTTGCATAAATCAATCAAGTGCTCCAACTTCAACACTCTGACTTTCTGTTTCAACAGGAAATAAGTCATCATATGTAATCAAATCATGGCTCTCAAACCTTTTCACAGGGATTTTAAAGGTCTATATAGTGAGTCATGTAATTATGTCATTATGTGGGAGAGATGATGTGAGGGGAGGAGAGAAAAAATCCTTCTTTCACTTTAATTGACTATTTAAGATGCAATCAGTGGGACATGTCTCTGCTGCATCTTTAATTATGAATCATCATTAATATTTCCAATTAACTGGAAAAACAAAGATTCCTTCTGTACATACTAATATGTGTGTGTGTGTGTGTGTGTGTGTGTGTGTGTGTGTCATACTAATTAACCTCCTGCCCAGCAGAGGCAGATCTCAGATCCGTCTCATGTGCAGCTAATCGCCTATTTATTCTCTTAAAATCCAAAATAATATCAGATGATATTGTGTGTTCAATAGAATACATTTGAATGTAAATAATGGTGGGAATTACGTCATGTGCAAAGTCTGTCAAGGAAATGATCATTTTTGCGTCATGTGCACTAATTATTATCAATATTAGCAAAAAAACAAAAAAAAAACAAAAAAACAACAGAGTTCAGGGCTCCAAGAGACTCCCAGAAGAGTAGAACACTGATTAAATGTGATGTAGAATCCGGTGTGTATGGGTGCGGAGGAAGACTCGAGAGGCAGGCAGAATTTCAGCAGAGCTCCAGGCTGACTTTTATTTCTCAGCAGCTTTTCAGTTCAGTTTCAAACACTAAAAAAAAAAAAAATAAATAAACTCACATTCATGCCTCATTCATTCCCTCACTCACTCACTCACTCACTGTCTGTCTGTCTGTCTGTCTGTCTGTCTCTCTCAGGCTTACAGAAGTGACTGAAAACCCACATTAGTAAGCTGGTGGTAATGAGACACAGGTGAGAATCATCACGCGTTACCTCCCGGTTCAACCCGCCTCCTCTCCATCCACAGCTGACACTTGACCACGCCCCCGCTGCCACATATGATATGAATAAATTATACGAATAATTAGAGCTGGAGCCTTACATACAAAAGCTGTGTCTGTATTTACTTGAGGATAGTTACTCAGAAACTCATTATTCAGCAGCTTAGAACATAGCACTCGGTCCAGCACACCCTTTACTTTGCATTTTATTTCGTCGTATTGTGTTCTGACAGCTAGTCCTGTGCAAAACTTAATGAAGCCACAAGGTCACAAAATCATAATGTGTGCATGGGATAACATTTACTTTAATACACTTGTAACTCAGCATTTTCAGTTTTCAAATTAATAAAATAATAAATAACAAACAATAACAATAAACAACTTTTTTTAACGTCAGCTGAACCCCCTCAACCTAAATTATTTACTCCCTGAGTAATTAACGCTAGCCAAGTAGAACCATTTGACTGACTGATGATTTGTATATTGGAGCCTTCATTAAAAGAAAAATAAATGTATTGTTCTTCTTCTTGTAAGTTAATGGGTTTTTTTTTTTAAAGAGCATAGTGATGATTTAAAAGCTTAAACCATGACCCTGCGCTGTATCAACTCATCAATATCCTTGAAAATATTACACAAAATATTTAAATGTACACATAAAAAATAGAAAATAAATGACAGTTTGCTTACTGCTTGAACTTGTATGAATTCTCTTTCAACTCCAAGGTAGTTCTGGACAAAACGTTCGCTACGTGAGCGCTGAATAACTGACCTTAGAGATGCTCTTTTGAAAAGTTTTCCCGACTCGGTGTTCTCTAAACCTGCTGATTGTGATGCTGACTGAGACGTTTCAGGTCACACACACTTATTCATTTTTACATTAAGGTCAAGATGTCTTTGGAAATAGAGTTGCATGTTTAGCAAAATGAAATGTTTACATTAAAGTGGCTCTTCTCTCATGATTTCTTCTCTGATTTCTTGCCATTGACACTAAAGAAGTAGATAAAAACCCTATAATTACAATGCTTATGAAAAAGATAATGTTTTTTTTCTTTCATATTTTCTGAGCAGCAAATCATACAATATAAAAGACAACTTTGGGCACACTTTATTAATAAATGTTTGTTTGTTTGTTTGTTTATTTATTTGGGGTTTTATTTTCAATGTATTTATTTTTTATTTATTATATTATATTTTTAATGTTAGTTTTATTTTTATTTATCTACTTGTCTATTTTGATTTATTCTATCTATCTATCTATCTATTTTATTTATTTATTTATTTTGGGCCATGACTTTTCCCAGTTTGAGGTTTAGCTCTAAAAAAGGACGAGACGGACAAAAACATCACATTAAAAGTCCTAATCAAGGCTGCTTTGCATACAAACATTAGGAATAAAAAAGATGACACGCATAACTGATTTTTATTACTCTACTGCTGCTCTTCAATATTAGCAATTATAACACCATTTTGTAAGCACACAGTGATCTAAAGCACTAAAAAAGGCCTTTAATGTCTTGCTTTAGTCACCGAGGCATAATTAGGGTTTAAGAAGGACTTGTGAGTCACTATTGAGGATTAAACATTTAAACACACCAGCATGGCTACAACAGTGTGTAACTGAGCTTACATGGAGGCAGTGGGATCAGTGTTTAACTCTTGGGGTTCTGGCATGATTTTAGCAAAATTAAAAAAAAAAAAAAAAAAAGTACCAGATCATGTGACCTGATCATTCTTTTTTCATTTAAACATAAACACTGAAACCAAAAAACACATAAAAACAAAAAATTGATTTAGAAAATGGTAATTATGATTATGATTTATTATACAATAAAAAATTTCAAAAATAATCCTGAGATATTTTTATATCAAATTTACCTTACTGTATTTCTGTTTCTATGTGGACAATAAACAGCAAAAAAAAAAAAAAAACACTGAAGTTTCAAGTCAGCTTTCATATCGCTTAGAATTATATCCTTTTTTATGACCTTGTTATAAAAATGTGACGTGACTTAATCACACAGGAACCTGTGCAACATAAAAACAGAGTTTTTTTTGTGATATAAATAAAAATTTTTAGAATTTTCATGAGTTTTAATGTTTCTATATGTGCCACATAGTCTTAGACCCCCGAATCCCCCTGAGAGTGGTCTTACAACTTCTCAAATCTTATCTCGCCTTTGATAATTATTATGAAGTTTGTGTAAGATCAGCACGCAGGCTTGCAAATTCATAACAAGGTTTACAACTTAATAAGACAGGATAAATTTATCCCTATTAATCCTTCAGAAGTTTTCAAGCGTTCTCTGCATTTTAACAAGTTTCAGGAAATGAGCTTAATGATTGGTCTAAAAGTGTTGATTAATTTCCTATAACAGCAGCTCTGACAGTAGTGCAGCTCCAAATCACATGCTTATATTAATACACTCGTTTAAATATTTATCATTTCTATAGTTACAGCTCATTGACAGGGACATGTACAGCAAACACTTCACATAAACAGATTAAAAGAATCATTGATATGGTGAAGTTTTCTGTAAGGAGAATAAATGTTTATGAAGCATTTATGGAAGGAGTCTCCAGTGTCAGCGCTTTGAAACAGTTAGAGGTAAAGCTGTAACTTTTCAGATATCTTCAGGACAGAGGAGAATTCTTGCTAACATGACAAGCCGTTTTTTTTTTTTTTTTTTTTGTCTTATTAACTCTGAGAGAGAACAGAGAGAGGCTGGTGAGGGGATTGCTGTTTATAGCTGCTATAACGTAAGTGAGAACAGGATCTAACATCTACAACATCATATGTAACTGAAAAATGGACAAGAAAGTGTGGTTCTTTAATGAATAGAAATGGTAGCTTTTTGGAGAATTTCTATGTTATAATGGGAATAAAACATTTATATTGTCAGTTTTAAGGTGGGAGTACTAACTCTGCTCCATCATGCCAACCTGTCACTGATTATTTTCCTAAAACAGCACAACATGGAATGTTTCATTTCTTACTAGTTGAATATGTATAAATGTAATGATCATTTGTTTATGTGGTTCTGGCATTTTTGTATAAATTACTACATTAATTTCCATTTTAACAACTTAATGCTTTATAACCTGGAACACAATCCTCAGGAGGACCTTAAAAAACCAACAAACAAACAAACAAACAAACAAAAAAACTTTACATACCAGGTCTAAACAGTGTAAAAGTATCATGTGGGATTTTATTGCACTTTATTATGAACAGATGGATGAAAGCCATGTTTCTACTCTTTAAAGTACCGTCAGTGATTCATTACTGAGACTGAAACGCAAAAATGTTTAGCTAAATATATACATTAAATGCAGAGAGGCGATGAGATGACATCAATGCCTCGTTTTGAGCAATCTGTTTACTAATTAATAACATGATGTGTGTGGGACTTAAGGTAAAAAATCCATACTCTGACATATCGAGCGCACAGATGTTCAATTAGCTCTGGATTAAAACTGCTCGTATAAACGGCTTCGCGTGCTGTCATGAAATTTTGCATGAGCGAGCATATTAATTATCATTGTCGTACATCGTGTTGCGTTCTCCAAGCCTTGTTTTGAAACCCAGTATGTGAGATGCTTGACAGCTTGGGATTTATGAATTCACATCCCATGGTGCAGTGCTGCTAATGGGCGTCATTCTCCTGCGAGTGTGAGAATGGAGGCTATCTAATGAGCAAAACAATCACGTCTAACACATTGTTACAACTTTGGATACAAATCAGCGGGAGAGAAATGGATGGAGCAGCCGCGCTGCCGTGTTAGCGGGACATATATTTATTGCAATACTTTATTGTTCATCCAGCAAGCTATTATTTGTTTTGTTTATGAATATGTGTAGGTATATAACCAGGGACAAAAACCCTCAAAAATTACAGAAGAGAAATTCAAAAATGCACGTCATGCTGATTTTGAATAAAACAATTCATGTCTTATGTGTAAGATTTTATCTGGTCGGAAATGAGTTAAGTACATAAACGTCTTCACTACAGGATACTGACATCTCCTGTGGTGTTCCTATTTTTCTGCAAAATGTTTACTGTAATATTAAAAAAAAAAAAAAACTAAAAGTTATATCTCCAAACACCAAAACAAAACACAACGTCTTGATTAAAAGTAGCGATCATGAGAATTGCTCAAGTAAGAGTAAATATGTAGTGTGGCGAAAAACTACTTGAGTAATTACTTCACAAATTACATTTATTAAAATTTCTAGGATTGTCATAACTCATCCTAAAAAGTTCTATATCTGAGGAAATTAACCGAATGAGCTATGCTGAAGTGAACACCACCTTCATTATCAACGGTATACAAAGAATCATAACATTAGCTGTTGAGCTTTCAGTACTTTGCTACGTTTGTTAACTAGTTAGCTTACTCATGTTTCTAGCTACATAATTATCTATCTATCACAGATACAGCTTACACATTATCCTGAGCTATAGACTTTAGCAAAATGTAGATATATTTAACACAACAGGAAATTGTTACTGAACAACAAAGTGACATTTTAAATTTAATACAGAGCTTTCATACTGTAAAACATATCAGTAAATGATCTGCCTAGCTAGTCTAGCTCACTCAGCTAGCTAACTGTTTACCTGTACATGTTTCCCGCAGGTTGGATCTTGAGGTGTGAAATGCTGAAATCTCCACAGGTTTTGTCTTGCATAGCATAATTTGTAGATCATTATCATGCTGTGTTTAATTTGAAGCATTTAAATCTGAAGATAGCTGATAAATTGGGTCAGAGATGCTAATCTGTCTCCCCTGTCTCACACATTCCTGCTAAGCATCTGGCGCCTGAAGTGTAGACGTTCCTCAGGAGTTAAAGCCTCAGTATGGTGAGCTGGAGGATTTTTTATTTTTTATTTTTTGCAAAATCTTTCAACTTTCTGCCTTCAGCATATTAGAAAGCTAATGTTTTGGTTAACATCACAGAACATTAGCATTAAACATTACCAACATCAGCTAGCTTCATGCAGTGTGCTAAATAAGCTGAAGTTTCCAGTGTAACTGGAGCTGAATGTCAGCTAGCATATGTGTAAGACGTGTTTGTGCGCTTGGACAGAAACATGTATGGTATTTTCTAATATATTTTTAATAAGGTTTTACAATGAAATGTCAAAGATGTTGTTTTGGAATGAGCTCAGATTGGAAAAAGTGAAATACAGTCTTGTATCACAGATGTTAGAGAATACCATCAGAAAAATAAAAATGACTGAAAGCCAGAAACGATCATCAGCGGCAAGCTGGTAGTTTCTAGAATAAAGAGAAGCACAGGTGTGTGTTAGTGAAGTATATCTGTGTGTGTTCTGTTTCATCTGTTGCTCTGGCCTCCTGTTTAATTCTCAGTCTCTCCTCATAAGTAAGAGCATCAAAAACTTTTCCAAAATCAAGTCCACAAAATTAGTAGTGTTTGCTACGTCACTCTAAAAAAATCAGCTAAGCTAGCTAACTAGATCTGTAACTAAACAATTACATTCAGAAACGAACACAAATAATCAAACATAACTTTATGCTTACAATTTATTTCTAATATTTACCATTTACAAGGATAAAACAACAAGTTATACTAGTTACATAAAACTGTTATGGGTCGTTATGGGTTACTGACTGACTCCTCGAGCTCCAAACACTCTGCGAGTCCAACCGGCCCTGATATGTTTAAGTTTGAGACGTCAGTCATGTTTATTACCGTTTCAGCCTGTTACGAGGGTCCGCCCCTTTGAGAGATCTACTAATCATTATATCAGAAGGAGAAGCCGTGCATCCAGGTGGGATGAGAGAAGACATCAAGATGATTTTTTCTATGCTAAACTCACCCACCCACATTCCCATTCACCCCCAGAGACACATGGCATCCAGCCATGGCTGAGAATGATGTATTAAATCCTGTTGTCCAATCAGCATTCATCTCTCCTCACATTAAAACACAGTGTATTTGAATCTGCCATAGACGCCCATAGAAGCCATGCATCAGTGGAGTGCTATCAGCAGCTTTAAAGGTCATTTTCACACAGGCTGCGCTGTCCACCGAAAACAGTTTGCGTTAACTGAATGAACAGCACAATATTGAAGCAAAATATGTGATAATTTGATTCACTAAATATCGACTTTCACCAAGAGTGATGAATAACACAGACACATTTCTACATTTAATATAGAAACATTTCAGTGCAGCATTTTAATGAAATTTTAAGGGAAGTCGGGCTTCACGTGTCGTCTTAAAGCATGTCTTTCTCTGATGAGTTTATTAGTTTATTAGTTACATTTATTCTTTGTTTAATAAGATTATAGATTGCGTAATAAGAATACAGCCAGATATGTAAAGCTTTATAATAACAAAACAAACTGTACTTGATTTTACAAATTAATAATGTTCTATTTGCGTTTGGCTTAAAAAAAATCTCAGAATTTGCATGAAACCTAAAACTCCACACTGAAATACGTGAAATATGTTTATACTGAAATATCTGTGTTGTATTTAGCAAATCAGGTGCTACTTCTGTATGTTTGATTTGATTGGAGCTGTATTTTCATTATCCACATTAGCGGCTGGGCGTCACAGGGGGGCGTTGTGATCGTTAGCACAATTACAAAGAGTTTTACAATTAGTTAAACAAATTTTGCTCTCTTTATGTAGAAATGGAGCGAGGGCTGAATCCCACTGCGCCACTCTTGCTAGCAGGTAGTCGAACGGCACTATGTAGGAAAGAGAGAGAGAAAAAGAGAGCAACATGTCGATGAAACTAAAAAAGCAAGTTCAGAATTTCATTGTAAATCTTGCTTGAAGTCCATAAGCTAATTATAAAGATTAATATACGTCATTCAGGGAGATTTCCTTTAAAGCTGAGCTGTACATGGAACTTTGAGTACTTTGTTGAGTGAGTAATATTTTATAATAAGGTCACGAATGTTGTGTCCTCATGAAGCCGGAGATCATTAGTTCATAATGTCTTCTCTAAAGTGCTGGGATTATTAAAATCTGTTCCTGTATTATGAATCGATTGTATTTTATTGCTGTTAATCTGTGTAAATTTTAATGCTAGAAATAGAGATTTAAACATCTCTCAAATGGGAAAAGTGAAAGAGAATGAGAGAGAGAGAGAGAATGAGAGAGAGAGAGAGAGAGAAACCACTTCATCAGTGATAAAAGATGGAGATGGAGTACATCTGAATGTTCAAGCTGAGACTCAAATCTAAGACAAGTGCTTGAGTTTAAGCCTGAAGCTAATCAGGCTCATTGTCCGGAAATCACTGTTTTGTTCACTGAATGCATGGCTATCAGGGCTGAGACGAGATCTCAGAGAGTCGGAGGTGTCAAAAATCGTGTTCTGCGATGGGTTTTTTCGTTGACTCGCTCTCATTTTGTCTCTTTTTTTTGTCTCCTGCTTTTTCTGAGCAGGATTATTTTGCCATGGCCTCTTTTTTATGATTGTGTTTGTGGAGGAAGGATGTGTAGGTGGTGTGTGTGTGTGTGTGTGTGTGTGTGTGTGTGGTTTCAGAGCGGCTCTGTTTCACAGCCCACTTCTTCTGTGTCAGACCTCCACTGATGGGTTGCTCTCTGTTCCCACTTATATTTTTGGCTGCTACATATGTGTGTGTGTGTGTGTGTGTGTGTGTGTGTGTGAGTGTGTTTTCTCATTCTTTCTCCTCAAGAATTTGAGATTAGAGGGTCACACATGATTTTGTGAGTAATATATGATCAAATGCAAAATGTCAAACTGCTATTTAAAGTTATGGCCTGATATTGCACATGTGAACTAATGTGATGTCATGTGAACAATAAGTGATAAACAAACCACAAAAAAATGTACATGTGAAAATAAATGAATCACGTGTAAACAAAATCACGTATGAAAAATGAATTGTGTAAATCCCATGTGAAAATAAATGAACTGTGAAGAAAACACTTGCAAAAATAAATGAATCCTGAAAGAATTACACATGAAAACAAAGTAACTGTCTAAAAATTATTTACATATGTATATATTATACAATTATGTAAATTGTGTGTAAAAATCTAGTGAAATTAAGTGAATCATATGTAAAAAAATATTACATGGAAATAAATGAATTATGTAAAAATCATGTGAAAATAAATGAATTGTGTAAAAAGCATGTCTAAAAATCACTTGTGAAAATAAATGAATTGTGTGTAAAAAAAATGAATCCTGTGTAAAAAAAAAAAACATAAAAAATTCACAATCTGAAAAATGAATCATTAAAAAAAATCACATGTGAAAGTGAATCATGTAAAAAAGAAATCATGTGTACAAAATAATTGTTAAAATAAATGTGGGGAAAAAAAATCATGTGACTATAATTAAGTATTAAGTTTTGTAAAAATCTCTAAAAATAATAAATTAATTGTATAAAAAATCACATTAGCCATTAGATTATAAAAAAAATCACAATGAAAAAGTCCACATGTAAAAATATGTCAAACATAACATAAAGTGATGTTCTTCTTCTTCTTCTTTTGGCTGCTCACGTTAGGGGTCACCACAGCGGATCATCAATCCACGTATTTGATTTGACACAGTCTTGACGCAACCCTCCCGGTTTTATCCAGGCTTGGGACCAGCACTGGGAGAGCACTGTCTTGTGCATTCCCAGTGGCTGGGGTCTGTTCCCTGGCCGGGAATCGAACCTGGGCTGCGGTGGTGACGAGGCCTAACCTCCAGTCCTCCAGGGACCCATAGCATAAAGTGATGTAAAGTGTCGAAAAATCATATGTAAGTTTCATATATGAATCATGTGATTATTCACATGTGATGAAGAGCTGAATTGATGTTACATCATCATCATCATCATTATCGTCAACACTTCCATGACAGGTGGCTCGTGTTTTTTGTTTCACTTGTCCATGAAAACCAGTGAGCCTTAAACTGGCATGGAATTTCACCCTGCATATTGCTAGCATATCTAAATCACCGGAGCTCCTCCTGGCAGCTGGTCAGGAGGTAATAATGCGTGGAAAACGAAAACAGAAGGAGGAAGATGTCAGTGTTGACTTAATATCATTTTATTTTCCAGTGCAGATTCACAGCACAGAGACGGAGCTGTACCACAGCCGAGGCAGTGCTGTAGCATTAAAGCAAGGAGGAACTTTATTATTAATCTAAACAGGTTTGAGGTGAAACAACCTGTTTGTTGGGTCTGTTGTTCTGATTGATGTGTTTACTGTTCTGCTTGTTGCATTTTTGTTGTGTTTATTGTTCTATTTGTTGTGTTTATTGGTTGGGGTTGTGGATTAGGTTTGTTTGTTATTTTTGTCTCATTTGTTGCAGTTATTGTTATGTTTATCATGTTTACTGTTCCATTTATTTCATATGTTGTGTTTATTGCGTGATTCAGTTTGCCGTTTTGTAGCTTTTTGTCCTGTTTACTGTGTTTATTCTTCTGATTGGTTAATGTTTTGTTTGTTGCATGCATTATTTACTTTGTTATTTTTGTTATTAGTTGCATTTATTGCCTTTATTGTGTATAGTTAGTGTTTTCATTATGTTTCTCATGTTCACTGTTCCATTTGTTGTGTTTTTGTTCCATTCATCACATGTATTGTTCTGTTTGTGCTTTTTTTGTTTTGTTTGTTGTTTATTGTTCCACTTGTTATATTTATTGTTCTGTTTATTGTGTTTTTGTTCTGTTTGTTGTGTTCATTGTTTTATTTTTGTTTATTCATTTGTTTGTTGCATATTTTGTTCTGTTTTTTTGTCATAAAATCATTACAATTATAAAGGAAAATAAATATTGACATTTATAGGTTTTTATTCAGTCACCTGACCAACTTAAAAGTACAATAGTCACACTGTCTGTGATGAAAAAATGATATAAAACACCACACTATTTGAAATAGGGGTATTTTCATTGACTGTTAAACCTTGGTATCAAAAAGGCGCAGAAGTATTGAAATAATTTTGACTGATATGCCTCCTATATAACCTCCACTGTTAATTTGACTCCGAGCCCATTCTGTAAATGGGCTGGTGTTCAGATGATGGTCAATCTGGATGATGTCCAGGTTGAGATGAATAGACATTCTGGGTAATGCTGCTCATTTCCTGGATGTATGGCCCCATATGTCAGCATCACCCAACCCCCCAGCTATAGCAATGACTTTACAATGGATCAAACTGCACACCTGACTTGACCAAAAACGTAGGAGTTGAAAACTTGCTTTTTAAAGTGGACCTTAATACCACTGCAACACCCTCTCATCATCTCAGTGAGATGATAACAGCACTGCAGTTGAGTTCAGATATGGTAAAAATGCTTTCTTCCTTCCTTATAAATTCCTATAAACCGATTTTGGGACCAAACCGCCATCTGCATTGGCTTTTGACCGTGAGACAGATCCAGATGCCACCTCATGCATGTATAAAGAGGAGGATACGGCCTGCACTTGCTCCTAGTTCATGGCCTCGATCATCTTTTCATTATCCAGCGACAGACAAACAGCCTTCAGCCTCAAACTGTTCAGTGTCTCATGTCTGGCACCATCAGAATCTCCAACACCATTATTAACCCAGTTCTAAACTCTTTCCTGAATCTTTTATACAGTTCCAAACTGGCTTCTTTTCTCTGGCGCTCACAGCTGTAGCACCACTGAATTTGTGTCATTGGGTCCTTGGAGTTTTTGAATGATTATCAGCATGCAAATCAGAAATTCCTGATTAACCACTACTTTTCAAAATGGGATGCCATTTTGTGTTTCAGTGAACTGTATTTAACAACAAGATCTTATAATAAATATGTACAATAATTAAAACAAATGATTATTATGTATTTTGTGAAATTGCATGAAAACGAAGTCGTAAGCATAAGGAGAAAGTTACACCAGCCCATCATTCATCCGAGGCAACCTCTAAACTTAACATGACCCAAACCCTAGCTTAGCTTTAAACCCAGTCCAAACCTAATTCTAATAAAATCCTATCCTATGCCTAACTCTTTCTATAAGGCAAAGCCTAAGTTAACCTTAATCCTAGTCCAACCTTAGCTCAACCCGAAACCTAAACAAACCCCAACCCACTAATTGTATCCTAACCCTAACCTGAGCTAAACCATGGAAATAACTAAAATGTTATGCAAGGCAAACTCTAACCCAGGCAAACTATAGCCAAACCTAACTCAGCCTAACCTTCAGTTAAAACCAAAGTATCGGTCACTCCTAAACCTAGCCTAGTCCTAATCCTAGGCAAACACCACCCCTAGCCCTAGGCATACTCCAACCATAGCCCAGTCCTATCCAGAGGCCTACCACAGCCCTAACCCTGTCCTAACACAGGGCAAACCCCAAACCTAGCCCAGTTCTAATCCTAGCCAGCCCTAAACATATGCAAAACCCCAACCTTAACCCAGCCTTAACCTCAGCCAAACCTCAACCTTAGGCAAACCCCAGCTCAGTCCTACCCGGAAGCAAATACCGACTTTAGCTCTAACCCCAACCCTAGCCCATTCCTAGCCCTAACCAAGTCTCAAAGCCTTAACCTTAGGAAAACCTCAACTCTAGACCAGTCCTAACCTTAGGCAAACCCCAACCTTTGCCCAGTCCTTTCTCAGGGCAAAACCCCAACCCTAGCCCAACCCTAAACAACTTGTTGGCTTCAGGGACTTTTTATTCTTAATCCTTTTGGGAAAAGGAAAAGGAAGAAGAATAAGCCAAAAGGACCTTAGATCAACACTGCAACAGTGTTATCAATTTTAAAGAGAAAGAGGAAGCAAACAGCTTTCTTCAGTGAGACTGAAGAATAAATGAAGGACAGAGAGCAGTATGGAGAGAATGTGAATCCTAAATACAAAGCTTTCAAGTCAGCTCTACTGCATTTAATTAAAGCTGAAAGCTGAACAAATACCAGTGCAATAATGAAAACCATGTAGGACTTATTTAACTTGTTTTAAACAAACCAAAAGCCAAAGTATATCAAAGGCTTTTGAATAAATGGCATCTATGAAAAATTCACCTGTGCAATGAAAATCGCATTCCTTCAAGCATCCCACACATTCGCTCCACTAGGAGGCTCTCGTCGAGATGTTCTGCCTCCTAATGAATGTGCCTGTTTGTTTTCCTATAAAGAAAAGCCCCGACTGTTTCATCATGACAAGGAGGCTCATTTTTAATTCCGGGCACTAAATGTAGGGCTTAGCCATCGCACTGGCACCGATACACACACGGCCAATTAGCACAGAGTGTTTCTAAAACGAGGCAAGAAAGAAGCCCTGAGATAAGTGACCAACTGTAATCCCTCCCTTTTATTTCTGGTAATTGAATTATATTTTTGTCAAGGGCACAATTTGCAGTTTAATGAGTGTGTATGTATGTGTGTGTGTGTGTGTGTGTGTGTGTGTGTGTCTCTGTGTGTGTGTGTGTGTGTGTGAGTCCATGAAAGCTTTAAACTTCACAAGACATCTTCGAGTGGTTTGTTGAGTTCAGTAAAATATCTGTTAGTGTAGTTTTTTCCTCAAAAGTAGTGTGATAAATGTTTTAATAAGGTCTTTTATGCCTCAGGAAATTCAGCTAAAGGTTCTGACCTAGTGATTATACCTCGGTCGGTAAGAGAACCAGAGAACGGTGGTGCCTTGAGCAAGGTCTTTAACCTCCTACTGATCACCTGCATGCTGATGTAGAGCATCACTTAGATACAAGTGTCAAATGACAACCTGCAGTTACATCCCATTTACAGTTTGATGTGCAAAAATGGAAGAATAACTAATAACTGTGGTTTCTTTTTCTCCTGTCGTACACAACCTTTCACATTTCACAAGAAAAAAAAAACGTCTTGGTAGGAAGTAGCAGAGTTTGCTGGTGCCTCTGGTGAGTGTACGTAGGTAGTACAGTTAGCTTGCTTTGCTAATCTGCCAGCAAAGCTAGTAAGAAGAGTAGCATCTAACACTGGACAGGCCACACCCATAAGTGACAAAAGTAGCGGTTGCTACACACCCACAAAAGATGAACTACAAGTGACACTTGTGAGTGTGAATGTAGTTTAAGTGACACCCCAGAAGCCACGCCCCTTTTCCTCATCTCACATTACTAATGTTTCAGCCAGTGCTATCATCTCGACTTGATTTTCCCACTTGCAAGAAGCGCTGATGTGGTGTCCTAGCATTCTTTCAGCGTATGTTCAGTTTCACTTGCAATAAACAAGTATATAGCTAACATTAAATGTATTTATAGCATATAGCTAGTAACTAGAATAACAACTGAATTTATTAGGAATGCATAGAAATTTCAGAAAAAAGATTACAAAAGACTATAAATGATTTCTATGATTATGTGAGTATATGATTATTATATGATTACTTGATTTATATGATTATGATTGATGAAAATGACTGCAGACACATCATTCAAACAGTCTGAGCAGCAGATCAACAGTGAAACTGTCGGCCATGTGGAAACATTTCATACTTTCTACTCGAAACATTAAGCAAGCAATAGGTAAAAAATCTTCTGAAAATGTATTGTGTCATTCCTCTTCAGGGTTGCCATGTATGTAATATTATGATTAATTTCCTAAAGAAAAATGTTGATATTGTTGAATAGAAATATTTTAAACCATAAAACACAGTCTTCCTGACTTTCAGAGATATACACTGATCAGCCATAACATTAAAACCACCTGCTTAATATTGTGCAGATCCTCCTTGTGCCACAAAAACTGCTCTGACCCGCTGAGTCATGGACTCCACAGGACCTCTGAAGGTGTGCTGTGGCCTCTGGCATCATGATGTTAGCAGCAGATCCTTTAAGTCCTGTAAGTTGCGAGGTGGGGCCTCCATGGATCAGACTTGTTTGTCCAGCACATCCCAAAGATGCTCGATCGGATTGAGATCTGGGGAATTTGGAGGCCAAGTCAACACTTTGAACTCTTTGTCATGTTCCTCAAACCATTCCTGAACAATTTCTGCAGTGTGGCAGGGCGCATTATCCTGCTGAAAGAGGCGACTGCCATTAGGGAATACTGTTGCCATGAAGGGGTGTACCTGATCTGCAACAATGTTTAGGTAGGTGGTACGTGTCAAAGTAACATCCACATGAAGGCCAGGACCCAAGGTTTCCCAGCAGAACATTTCCCAGAGCATCACACTGCCTCCGCTGGCTTGCCTTCTTCCCATAGTGCATCCTGGTGCCATCTCTTCCCCAGGTAAGTGACGCACACGCACCTGGGTCGTCCACATGATGTAAAAGAAAATGTAATTCATCAGACCAGACCACCTTCTTCCACTGCTCTATGGTCCAGGTCTGATGCTCACGTGCCCATTGTAGGAGCTTTCAGTGGTGGACAGAGGCATGGGCACTCTGACAGGTCTGTGGCTACGCAGCCCCATACACAGCAACTGCGATGCACTGTGTGTTCTGACACCTTTCTATTATAGCCAGCTTTAACTTTTCAGCAATTTGTGCTACAGTAGCTCTTTTGTGGGACTGGATTGGACGGGCTAGCCTTTACTCCCCACATGCATCAGCGAGCCGTGACCCTGTCGCCGGTTCACCGGTTGTCCGTCCTTGGATCACTTTTGGTAGATACTAACTACTGCATACTGGGAACACCCCACAAGACCTGCTGTTTTGGAGCAGGTCTAGCCATCACTATTGGGCCCTTGTCAAAGTCGCTCAGATCCTTACGCTTTCCCGTTTTTCCTGCTTCCAACACATCAACTTCCAGAACTGACTGTTCACTTGCTGACTAATATATCCCACCCCTTGACAGGTGCTACTGTAACGAGATAATCAATGTTATTTACTTCATCCAGCAGTGGTTTTAATGTTATGGCAGATTGGTGTTTGCATTTAATAAAGCCATTAAGAACTAAAAAAACCCTCAACAAAACGAATTTAAAATCAATTCTAACTGTAGGAGGTACTTCAGCCCTGTAGTTCTTGATTTAACTCTTACCTTTATAGCCATTGACCTTACACAGTTTTCTTTTGCTGTGTATGAACTGCTAACATTTAATCAATACCACAGTGTGTTTTAAATCAATGTTCAGCTAAAATAACCTTGTTGATATTACATTTTAGAAAAAAAAAACAAGTCGACCTTCTGTTGAGCTGATTGCCAGCTGAACAGGTTGCTCTGCAAAATAGGTCTTTTGTGAGCATACTTCGAAACAGAGTGAGATTCTTGAGCTTTCGAAAAAAGGAATGTAGGAATAATACAGTGTGGGTTTGAACCTAAGAACCGAGAGCTAGCGTTCCACAGAGCATGCAACGCATCATGTATCTTATTAGCCGTAAGTAAGAGTGTCTGTATCATTCTATATGCTGCCACTCATACTGTATGTGCACCATGTCTTACATGATGATTAAGACATGAAAAGTCAAAAGGAGTCGTCTGGTGAGAAAACTCAACATCAAACTCAATTAAGATTAAAATCAACATATTTGACACAATTTGGCTTCCAGCTCTTACCCTCAACCTTCATGCAGGATTTTTATTCTCAAACATCCTTTCCTAAGGTTAATTATAAATCCATTTATACAAAATGTATCTCTTGCAAGTGCAATTCCTTCCCATGAACCTCTTCTCATGTGAGCTGCCTAAAGACTGACTCCATTTAATGTCAGTCAGTGTATTCAGTGGCTAAGTGACAGCTGGTGCACTTCTTGGGAACTAGCATGTTAAACGGCCTTCGTTTTCTCTCTATTCATGCGTTTTCACTGACTGACATGTCAAATGCTCTGAGAGAAAGCGAGAAAACGGATTGAAAACATTCATTGTTATCTTGCTGCCTTCAATTTTTATGAAATATGGAAGCTGAGTCATAACACAAAGACAAGGACACATCCATGTCAACTCTGTAAAAATGCACAAATATTGAATTCTCTGTGACAATTTTTCTCAGGGGTTGAGGTGAAAGGACATACAACTCCGTAATGTAAGGAGACCTTTAACATTTACGGAAGGAGTCTCCAGTACCAGAGTTTTGTTTACAGCCATAGGAAAGTGTTTAGGATACAGACGTTTATGCTTTGTGGTTTGTCTGTAAGCTACATTTTTTTTGTCTTATTAACAAACGACAGTCTGATAAGGGAACAGCTGTTTATAGTTGCTATAATGTAAGCACAAACCTGTCTCATGAAAGTTCACCATCAAAGATAACATAAAATATAAATGAAACATCATTTATTTTGGGATGTGGTGTAATAGGAAAGTAATCAGCTTCAAGGTGTTTAACAAGAAATCGTAAACCGTAAGCTCCTGAAGATGTCGGAAATCTTAAAGTTACAGCTTTACCTCTGATTGTTAAAAAAGCTCTGACACTGGAGACTCCTTCCATAAATACACATTAAATACACATTTCCTTGATTAATCCGTATACGTGGAGAATCCACTGTACAAGTCCCTGTGAATGAGCTGTTACTATAGAAACTATAACATATTAGCATATTATTACAAGCATATTAATATAAACATGATTCGCCTTGCAGATGACACTGCATCAGTTATAACTAATTATTGGAGGTTTTGTCATTAATGACTTAACTCCAGACTAATATTGCCATCTGGATTCGCTATATTGCCGCTACTACAGCATTTTATCCAATAGTTTTTGTCTCATGTGTTGTTTTTTTTTTAACAGTGATGTGTTTAATCACAGTTTAATCATGAGGTGTTGTATTACAGAGCCACCAGAAGACAAGAAGACAATATAGAGCTTCAAAAAGGTATATACAAGAAAGGTTAGCATATATTTGTATATCACATTGCCTTCAGAATAAAGACCAGAGCCGGAGTTGATCTGAACCACACTACTTGCAGTACATTAATTTAGAGTTGAGAAAAGTTTTATGGACTGAAAAAACAAAACAGTCATTTCAGTTCAGTGTTGTTGGAAGTCTTATGGCCTGACCTGCCAGAAAGCCCTAATCATTACAGGAATTGACATGGTGGCTGCAGAGTTGTGGCTGCAGAGGAAATAAAAAAAATGTATTTTTAAAAGATTTTATTTTTGTCTAAATGCTGTTCATTGAGCACACTGTGTAAGTCGTCTAAAAAAAATATTCAAGGGCATAATTACGGCCAGCTTTTGAACACGCAATGTCAATGCTACAGGTGTCCAATTTTAATGAAGCCCATCTTGCATGTAGAGTAGGCAGCAGTAAGGCCACTCTTAATGAGTTAACCATCAAATTGAGCTCTCTACAAAAAGACACTCCAAACCCCTTGTCTACCGTTACTTTTGGCTCATTACTTTTGGCTCATAATAATTGTCTTCTTATTCTGAGATTTATATGAGGTGAATGGAAAGAGCTACGATGGGAAGTAGTTTCAATCTTCTATTGTAATTGTGCACTGTGTAAAAACACTATTATAAATGATTTACTATTACTACTACTACTACTACTACTACTAATAATAATAATAATAAAAACACTGTGCCCTATACCAGGGGTCTCCAAAGTCCAGCCTCAGGGCCAAATGTGGCCCTCAGGCAGATGTTAACTGGCCCGCAGCTCAGTTTTTCCTCTCACCTGACAGTGGCAGCAGACTGCATTAACACAGTTAGCTAAAAGGCAAGAGCCTTTTTTCTCTGACTATACCTAATTACACCTGCTAATTAATTTACAGAGTGATATCTAGTCATGGCTACAGACAAAAAGTGCAAAGTTAACAGTGAAAAGAAGGCAATTTTAAAAGAGGTACAAACCACTAAGCATGGAAAACCTTTTCGTGAATTCTTGAATAAAGTGGGTTTGCAACCAAGTATTAAAAATGACAATTAAATTTATGATTTTGTTACTTTATCCAGTTACTTTTGGTCCGTGAAATAGAGGGGACCACATATAGATACTGTAGATTCTGTTATTCCTACACTGTTCACCCGATTTGGATGTACTACCCTCAAATTAAAGCTGAAAGTCTGCACTTTGAGCTCATATTCATTATTTAATTCATATATATGTGTCAGAAAAGTGGGGGGTTCTAGCACAATGAGTTCCTAGCACAGATATAGTCTCTGTACTGTGCATGTTACGGACATGTGATCTACTAATGATCAAACGCAACTTGTATGGCCACGTCCCCTACAAAAATCATCCTTTCTAATAAAAGACAAAACAATCAGTTGTTAAAAATGAGGTGTGGTATGACGAGCATGCATATGTCATGAAGACTTGTCCATCTCTGCGATTTATACAGTTAATCAATGACATGTCCTCCAAAACTACCCCATCTGAATAGTACTTAAGACTCCAAGATGATGAGATGTCTGGTGACTAAATCTTTTAAATTAGGTATTTGTGAGACTTGCACTCCATAAGCATGGATAAAATCACAGCTAGAAGTTCCAGGGTACATAAGCGAGACTTTGCAAACACACAACATATAATATGTAGGTTCTCAAACATGCATATGGGGTCACAGGGGATTTTTATCAACGTACCTCTATGCATGTAAACCTGATTTATGGAATATATAAAAATAATAATTAAAACTAATCTTAAATTTCATTAGCCTTCATTCAATTTGGAGTGCATTTTAATCCCGTTTTACATCAGACCTCTGCAGCACTGCATCCAAAACAGTATCATGTTAATCACCCTGGACACTGTCATGGTTTCAAGCGAGAAAAATGAAAAAAATATGATAGACATACTATATTTAGTAATGCATGTCCATAAATAGCACAAACAGCTGTCGGTTAAAATCCAAACTGTGAATGAAAATGAAAATCTCATTAGATGATTTAACTTTATGTGATCGTATACAGAGGTCATGCATGCTTATAATAATCTGACTTGTCATTAGTGATATCTGAACATTATTTTTACTAAACCAGTAGAAGACAGATGCACAGAAATTACTTTACCATGCAGAGATTTTGCTGTAAAAATGGTTTTATGCTTTATTAGAATTTGTGAAACCAACTAAACAGAGGAAACCGACCAGCACAGCCAACCAGCACAGCTAGCACATGAGAATTTTGTGTCCGTAAAAAGCAGGGATAGTCAAAAAGAGCTTGAGAACCTGTGATATAATGTGTATACAAGCGGCAGCAACTCCAGCAAATG
Source organism: Pangasianodon hypophthalmus (assembly GCF_027358585.1). Lineage (NCBI taxonomy): Eukaryota > Metazoa > Chordata > Actinopteri > Siluriformes > Pangasiidae > Pangasianodon > Pangasianodon hypophthalmus. The sequence continues at coordinate 22,738,797 of NC_069726.1, read as the reverse complement.
ACATAAAACACAGATGAGAATCAAGTTCAATGGTCAGAGTGGAGGTGAAGAAAACAGGAATCTTTTGTGAAAACAGAAATGGACAAACAGGGAAGTTTCTGAAAAGATGGTTCTATTGACCACTCAACAGGAAGGAACTTTCTCATCCACTACTGTGCTATAATGAACCAAAACTACTTCTCTTGAATGATTCTCACCTTTGTGTCCCCTTTAGTCCCTCCTGCTCTTCCATTATCTAAAATACAGTGGTTTCAGAAGCCCATGCTGGGTGCAGTGACCTTTACGGTGGCTAAGAGTGGACTCTTTTCTCCTGAAAAGAATTGGCTGTGAAAAACAGACTGCACTTCTATAATAGTCAGACCATTTGCTGACAGATATTTACAATGAAGTATACGTCTGAAGAAAGAATATTTTAGGATTAAAAATAGACAAAATTGTTAAAAGTCAGACACATAATGTAGCTTGGTATTTCAGATGTGCACTTTAGAGTGCAAGCAGTCTTTATAGTGTTAGTTTTATTAGATTTTATTATTATAGTCTTTATTAGAGTCAAGCATGCTAGTTATAGAGGCATACTGAAGATATAAATCTTAACTATTTAAACAGGATGCACTGATACCGATACCTGCACTCGTAATTGTTAAAAAAATGCTCCGATACCAGCATCCGATACTAGGTGTTACTATGTGATGTAATCCTAGTGTACGTTGCCGTATCACATCTGTACTTATTATTTGTACTATTAATGTTCAAAGCAAAAGCAGACTGGCGGAATCAAGAGGAGGAACTACAGCATCTTTCTACAATACGAGTATGTTTAATAGAGAGCGTGAGGATGGCTGATGTGAGCGCGCAGAGCAGTAACGGCGAACTTGGGCCTTAAAAATTAGTGCAACATGCCGTATATTTTGCCAACAATGACATTCATGAGTGTGCAGCAGCGAAGAAAGCGTGCAGAAGAACCACTGAACATGTGAGTACTTCAATTCAGCGAGCACTGAGCACCGAGTTGTGCACGCTTCATTTCCCCTCACTCATCTGCCTCTACACATTTTTAACAACCATGCTTGCTGATACTGCTCTGCATACATACTGTTTAAAAGCCATGTCATTATAGAGTTCTTTGCAAGAAGCACAGGACAGCAACTGACAAACAGAGCTAAATAAATTATTCCCTGATGCCCTTAAACGATTAAAGTGTGTTACTCATTTCTGTATAAGTATTGATATTGATATTGATATTGACTGCTAGCAAAAACCAGATGTGCAAAATTGAGGCTTCGATGCGTCCTTAAAAAATACAAACATAAACCCATCCATGTGACAAATGTTTTCACTTGATCTCCATAAACCTTGTTTACATCAGACTACTCATTGCTTAAATAATAAAACAACAATGATATTCCTGCACTAGACACTTGATTATTATTATTATTATTATTACTATTTATTAAACATATTATTTATTAAATATTGTCATTACTATATATCATTTCTATTATTACTTATTATATATACCTCCACTGTAATATAAATTACAACTGAGTCTACCAAAGTTCTGCTTAAGGTGTAGTATTTGGATGTTAGGATGGTAATTGTGTTGTGTGTTGCGTTTTCTGTGATATATGCGTTGTGAACCGTGTTGAATGTATTGTGTTGGGACCAAACACCAAGAAAATTTCCCAATACAGATAAATGTTTATTGAGAATAAAATGATTCTGATTCTAAATGCAGTCAGGATCATTTCCTAAAGTGTATCCGTCTAATTATTCTGTGCAAAATAACAAAAGTTAAATGAGCAGAAATGAATGTCCAGAGTGCCAATTTGTGTTAACACTGCTCACTCCTGCTGCCTGGAAATGGCCAAACATAGCAATTTCTGAAATAATCATGACTCAGGCAAGGACACAGAAGGTGCTTCCTTCCTTCTGAATGCCTTCGGATATATACTCAAAGCAAAAAAAAAAAAAAAACATTGAGAAAGAGAAGACTGCCATAACTTATAATTAGTTTTTCATAAGAAACCCCCTTTTTTTTCTCTTACTCTGGATCATTACAGGTTGAGTGAAATCATGATGAGATTATCTTATTTAAAATTAATTTATGGGTCTTTTTTTAGTGCATTGCTTTTTTGTGGAGATAAATTCTGTCATTTTCTGTCTTGCTTGGCCTGAGGGTTATTAGAAGATAGTTTAGGAGATAGTTAGAGTGAGTTTTGTTATGTGACATTAATTTGGCAGGTAAAAACAGCCTTCGTTTCTCATTGCTTTGCTAATTAGCCAGGCGCTTTCAAACTTCAATCAACCACAACATAATTAGGAAGCTTAGATAAACTGTCGACTGTGAGCAAGTCAGCAGATTTTCTTCCTTGCCTTTGCCATTCAGTCTTTTTTTTGTTCTGGGGCCCAGTTGTACCATTTGAGATAAATCAGGGTGTAAAGTTGATCCACAAGTTCAGAGTTTTAAACTAGCAGTGTGTGGAATATCGGCTGCACCGCTGACACTGAAGTTATTAAGTTATTAAGTTATGTCGTAACTAGTAGTGTATAAACAGATCAGCTTCCAGAGCTTCAACTTTAATACTGCCATCAGTGCGCTCACACTCATCATCTCGTCGATCGCTACCTAGCTGAGCCGAGCCGTAACTCAACTGCGTCGTATAGCTGCACGGCACTCTGCGACCAGCATTTGCACCAATGTCTTTAGCACTTCTGTGCTGGATTTCTCATTCATCTGACATTGAATATCATGGGAAAATGGTGAGTGAGAAAAGAAGCGCTTCATCTTTTTTGGTTGGAGCTAACAGCAAAATTGTTGAGATTGTTGGAATGTTTTTCTACTCGTAAACACCATTGTATCTGCAATAGCAATAACAACATCCCCAGAGCGTCACACAAACGCTAACTTCTGACAGGAATAACAAAAATACAGCAACAATGAACAAATTATCGCCAGAATCAAAAAAGACATCATAGATAGTATAATATAAACATATTTACCATGTTACAGGGTGGTTTTCCTTTAAGGCTACATTGAACCTGTCACTTTTTAAAAGTGTTAATTTTTTTAGGAGTTTGTAAACCCAGATGTAACAACCAAACCAGGCTATAATAGAGATTATGTTCTGCTGGTGCAATGTCTGCTGATTCTCACTGAAACATGTATAAACCTAGAAAACACGCCAGTCCTGGCTGACTTTATCTAACTTCTCTTGTCCCCCAAACTCCTTCCTTAATCAAACAGAATTGGGGATCAGATTTGCTGATTTGTAAGCTCTAAAAATACAAACCTCCTCTCATCTCTCCTACACTCATCCCTGTACCTGATTGTCAACACATCACTGATCTCAGGCAAATTTCCTGGCTCAGTTAATCAGGTCTGGGTAACTCCATAGCTCAGGAAGCCAATATTTAATATGTCACAATTAGATAACAACAGACCTTCAGAATTGAAACACGTGACAGAGAAATATAAAAATAAAAAAAACATATAAAAAGCATATTGACAGATTAATTGGGATAATGCCTCACTTGAAGATTTGACACACTCAACTTTGCTCAGTGGAATATGTTTTTAAGGACCACAGGAAACTCTTTGCTGAGAGTGATAAGTGGATCATCAGTCAATTTCATTTGCCCCAGTGCAATTTTACTTGATCTTTGCCAGTAACTCACCCCACTTTTACAGAGGGCAACAAAACACAGAAATAGCCTCACTGTGCCCACTCAAGTCTTTTCTGTTCTAGGGTTTTTAGCTTTGGCACATTTTATTGAGACTGGCAACCAACAGTGAGTCAAATAATGACACTTTGTAGATGCATTCACATGTAATCACACCAAAGTACATTACATTTCCAAATACGGCAATGGAAAAGACAACAATGTTGTTGTTCTTCTTTTGGTTGCTCCTGTTAGGAGTCGTCACAAGGGATCATTGGTCCTCATATTTGATTTGGCACAGTTTTTATGCTGGATGCCCTTCCTGAAACAACCCTCCCTAATTTTATCTGGGCTTGGGGCCGGCACTGGGGTTTGGCCGTGGCGGTGAGAGTTCCATGGCCTAACCACTAGTCCTCTAGGGACCCTGGAACAGACAACAATAGTGAGGTATTTTCACTGCAGCTTTATCACGGCTTTTCTAAACGTAATTGAAAATAGATTACACACACTTAGCCATAGAATCTTCCTTTTAAAGTGAATTTGTTTTCCATATATAGCGATTTGTTGGCATTTATTTACATGAGAGTGGCCATGCACTAGCAGAGCAATATTGAATGTGTGGGATTTATCAGTGCACATCATGTGCAGTTGTGGATAAACATGTTCGATAAATGACAGTTTTCTAATGCGTTCTGGTTGTTCACAGAGGCATTGAACTTGTTCTATGTACATTTGATAAACAAAGACCCCAGAACTGGCTGACTCTGCTAGGAGGTTCGCACTACAGGTAGAGCTTTGAACAAGCTGAGGAGCCAAATAAACTTTAAAATAAACACAGAAATGGTTAAAGAACCACAAAATCAATGTTTGGCAGCCTATGTTTAGATTTGAATTCTGTTGAACTCCTTTGGTCTTTGGAAATCCTTTGGAAAAGGATGTCTACATGGAGAAACCTGAGAATATAAAGAAGTTTAAAATGTTTTGCATGAAGGAGTGGACCAAGATCCGTCACTACAACTAAGTGTCTCCAACCTCATTAGGCAACAGAACAAGGGACTGAGTGGTTTTTTTCTCTCTATGGAAGGCCATGGTCATAAAATATAAATTGTTCACAGAAATCAGTGTTTTGTAAAACCAGAGCTCAAACTATCACATATTACATATATTATTTTTTTATATATTCATTTTTGGGTACTCATTTTCATGAAGGATGCACTCAGATGGATCAGGAAGCTGACACGAGGGATTGTGGATCGGCGAGGTGTCCAAGTCGTATCAGATGAATGTGTACTTCAAGAATCCATGCTCGGCCCCCTTTACATTCTCTGTGCTGATAATATGTTACTCTAACCCCGAATTCACATCAGACAAGCTTCATGCAAGTGTTGCATCAAGATCTCACACAAGACCTCCACACCAGATGCATTTCAGCTGTATTTCTGTATGGCCTATTGGAAGGAGAAAGAGCAAAAGCACACTTTTTTGGGGCAAATCTAGCATTTAATCATTAGTTATGAGTAGGTGAACTTCTATTTCTGCAAATGGTTTGTTTGTTTTGAGAGAGATATTAGCTGTGTAATGTTTAATAATTATTGTAATAAGCCTAGCTTATTACAAGCCTAGCTCCCAATCCCCTGCCAATAACCAAGCCCACTCTCAACCACATCTCCTCTCAGCCAAACCTGTTTAATAATTGCACTCACCTTTTTCTCATTTCCTCCTTAGTTTCCTGTTTAAATATCCCTCAATTTGTAACTCACATTGCTGTACAGGATAGAATAGAATAGAATACAAGAACATGATCAGGAAACCTTCTCCAGACTCCACCTTAGTACCTGCACAGCTATTTCATTTTATTTTGCTGACCTGTCATGAAAAGGGCACTACAACAGCTGACTGGATGTAAAGCATCCAAACCAAAAGATGCTTAAGAAGAGCTCACATTGATCAGGCTTGTTGGTTCCCAGGATTTCATTACTAAGCCTATTTTATCTGTAGTGATCTTCCAATTGTAAATACAACACCATTCGCCTAAAATTTACTTTTACATTTATAGCATTTGGCAGAGACCCTTATTCAGAGTGACTTACAGAAGTGCTTTGAAGTATCTATCAATAAATACATCCTCATACTGGTTCACTAGGTCTGGGACTAAGAGTACTATCAGTCTAAAAACCCTGTTGGAGAGGTTGGTATAGTGTGAAACAACATACAAGACATTGATTTTTTAATAACAAGTGCTAAATTAAGTACTTCATGACGAGGTAGGTTCATTCCACCACCTAGAACAGAGAAGAGCCTTGATGCATGCCTTCCTTGTACCCTGAGAGATGGCGGGTCCAAGCAAGCAGTGCTAGAGGATCGGGGGGAGCGTCCTGCAGAACGTTAGTGCTTTAAGGTAGGTAGGTGCTGTTTCATTTTTAGATTTGTAGGCAAGCATCAGAGAGCAATGGGATGGTGTGGGAGAGCTTGGGAAAATCATGATGTGACTGTGAATAATTAGTATATATTTTTTTATTCCTCATGTTGGTGTTCAATAAGCATCATTGCATATAAATACAAACATATTACACAGCTAGAGCTTATAAATTTATGACATTGTGGTACATTAGGATGTTAAATAAAGAGCACAGCTTATAGTGTGTTTTTGTGATTTCAGTAAAATTCTATGGAGTTTACACTTCACTCACAAGTGAAAAAAAAATAGATATGAGGCATAAAACAGGGGCAATGTGATGCATGTGCTTGACATTGAGGTCCCTCTGATGTGCCTCTGATGTGAATTGAAGTGCTTGTTTAAATGGAATTGAATGAGGTCTTGACTCGATATGTTCAATGTGAATTGGTCTTAAAAGTACCTTAAGCTTTTCTCCAGAGGACACCTCAGTTTTCATGCATCATTTCATTTCTTTTTCATATTACATACCAGAAAAAGAATAAACATGCAATAAAGCACACTGGTCATTCTCATTAATTCACCTGAGAGACGTAGTTGTCAAACGGTAGACACCACGCTGGCAGAATATCATCTTAGCGGTGTTTCTGAATCACTCATTCTTGTTGGATTGAGTTCAAGCATGACAACACCATGTCTTTTAACCTCAACACGGCTGGGAACCGAGATTACTCACAATCACTTACAAGCTGCTGGGCAGATGTGTGTGGAATAATCCATCAACCCATTTAGGAACCCTGCCATCCATCCACCATGGTAATCATTCGTTATGACTGACTTAGTAACATGGATATGTAGTAGTGTAGTAGCTTCTGTATGCTTTCCTAAACAGCACCTGTTCAGTAAACACTCCCTCGGGTTTAGAGGAAAATTAGCTTGTTAAAACTGCTATCAAATTGAGCAGAGCTTAACTCAGGGTAGAATGAGAGGCATTTCTTCCAAAAAGATTCACATCTGTCCTGTAATCAGTGATATGGGATCTTAAAAATGGTGCAATATCTATATTTTTCTAACAAGGCTTACCTGACAAGAGAATATTTAATATTTTTCCGTTCACGATTTTGATTAACATTTTGAATTTGTCTGCCTGCCTCTCTATTACATGCGTTAACTGCATTTGCATCCATCTCCACTCGCATTACATAACAGAATACTTCATCTTCACCATGGATGCAGAGGGAAAGCGAGAGGGGTGTAACGCTGGGATCACCATGCTGGTGTTCGACTCAGTCCATGCTGGTGTTCGACTTGTTCGTTTTTCCCCAGTGGACTTTCATGTATCTCCCAGACCATTTCGACGGCTCTGAAGACCTCCAGAAAGGATTACTGCTTCAGAGCCAAATATATTTTGAGAGCCTGTTGAACCCCAAGCCCGAAGAGAAGCAGTGGCTGAGGTTCTTGTTGTTCCGGTTCACTGGCGGAGCCTGGTAGTGGGCAGAGCTACTAGTTGCCAAGGGAACCAGCCTCCCAAGCCTTGTTCCTTCCACCTGACCCTGGCAAGCCTGTCTCAGCCTCGCCACCAGAACCCGGCAAGCCTGTCTCAGCCTCACCACCAGAACCCGGGAAGCCTGTCTCAGCCTCGCCACCAGAACCCGGCAAGCCTGTCTCAGCCTCGCCACCAGAACCCGGCAAGCCTGTCTCAGCCTCGCCACCAGAACCCGGCAAGCCTGTCACCGATGCACAGCCTGTTTCCCACCAAAATGCCCTGTGTCTGCTTCCTAGCTCGACCGGAAGAAGCCCACAAGATAGCCAATGCCTGCCTCAGGACCTTGGGTTTTGTGTGCAACATGTTGCCCAGATGGGCAGGACCGCCTGGGGGAGTGTTTGAAGGCGCTGTGGGAGCAGTGTCCTTGGGGGCATTTCCCCCTTGTGCTGACTGCTGCGAGCACTGGTGCTCATCATGCATAAGCAGCTCACACAGCCACAGTGCGTACTTCCACGTTGTCATGTTTTGTTAACTTTGCCATGTGTGTTTTGTTTTGGTTCATGTCCTGTCTTCTCCCCTGTATAACACTTTAACACTCGTACCTGTTCTTGGTTTTCTCTTTGATTAGTTTGTATGTTTAAACCCCAGTGTGTCTTTGTCCTGTGTTTGCCTGTCTGTCATTACTGAGCCTTTGTTCTGTGTTCCGATTTCCTGGTTCTTGGTATTGTTTTGTTTTCTTGTTTATGCTCCTGGATTGCCTAGTCTTTGTTGTTTGTTGATCGCCTGACCTCCGCCTGTTTTCCATTCACGATTTTGAGTCATGTTTTGGATTTGTCTACCTGCCTTTCTAATAAAAACTAACTGCATTTGCATCCGTCTCCACTCGCATTACTTAACATGCCACATTATTTTAAAAATGCAACCGGCCATTACGGGCTAAATAAAGACTTTCTTCACATTATTTTCTTTGTTGTGCACAGGCTAAATTAAAGCTGTAGAGTAGCTGAAACTATCATGCAGATCAGATAGCACACTTCAAGTTTTTTTTTAAGCATTTACACTGGCGATGGAATGCTACTCGGGGTGCAGAAGTGCATGATCTTCAGTTTGATGAGCTTCTTGATCTCCCACTTGCTGAAACAATAACAATGAATTGTTGCTTGTCTTATTTTCACAAGTATCACTTAAAGTTCATGTCTACTTCTCATTACTTTTGAGACAAACAGCAAAGGAGGGCTCTGACAGAGAGCGCTGCATCCACACAGCGGCATCTCTGAGCACGGATGATCTAAAGTCATATATTTCAATCTTTTTTTCTATGACTACCAAATAAAAACAACAGAATTCCATAACTGTTTAGAAATGCATTCCCACTGTAACAGGTTCACCTTTTAAAAGATGCAGAATGCAGTTAGCGCTTGACTGACACTCCATTAGTTTATCTCTTGCCGATGGAAATGTTTTTCAGACTTCATTTGCTTGTGGGTGGATGTATTCAATCAAGCTGCTTTCATTTCATATTAGATTGATAACTCATAATTAGAGAAAAGAAAATGGCTAATTAGATGAGAAATGAAAAACTCATGAGCTGGTGATTGATTATATGAAAGTATGGGTCGTTACTAAAAGGAGCCTCACTAATTATTAAAAAAAAGACTCAATACGAGTCCATAGACCAGCTTAGAGTCACATCCATAATATCAGGTTGTCCTTTGAAATGTTTATTAAGGCTCTACAATGTTTGATGCATTTTTAAATCTCTGTAAATATGAAGTATTTCTGATTGCCACGATTGTCTTTCAAACATAGTACAAGTGTAATCAAAACAGCACTCCATGAAGCCCAGTTTTAATTACGTTTCTTGTGATATTGAAGCAAAGAAATCATTCAGTGTCTTCTTTTGAGTGTGTGTAATAATAAAGACTAAGAATTAATTAATCAACATTAATTAATTTTTTCAGCATGGATTGCGACAATCCTGGTGTTCTTATTGTTCTTGTGCCATTGTGCGTTTTTAGTTTAAACTTTTACTTTCGTGTGATGCATTTAAGAGCAAAATGCAGCAAAGAAACCTTGTAAGAAGTGAGATATTTTTGCCTGATTTTGTGTTAACACATTTTAATTTTTAAATGCACATTCTCGGAAACTCAATGTTGAAAAAAGAATAAATAAAATTAAATTTTTAAGAGTTACATGGGATAAATGGCACTGCACACATGGAATTACCCTTTGTTGTATAAACCCCTAATTGTGGCTGTGATTGAACTACATCTTGCTTGTTCAGAAAAACACCTTTTGATGAAACAAACATTTCTCTTCCATAACCAACAACTGGCTTTCTAGGAGTACAGAGCTTTCATTCATTCAACCATTTTCCGTATTCTCTTAGTAGATCCTGGTAGAAGCCTATCCTGGGAATTCTGGGGAAAATAAAACAGGAATACTATCATGCAATGTACAGACAAGACCAAAGTCATGCTTGAGTAAAAATGTGTTTCATTTTGAAATTGACAAAGTAAAAATTTTTACACACCAGTGTAAAAATTACAGTGCGGTGAATAGCATTGCTGCCTCACAGAGCCAGGGTCCCTGGTTTGATCCTGAGCTCGAGTTAGTGTCTGTGTGAAGAGCTGCATGTTCTCCTTGTGTCCCTAATGGTTTCCTCAAGGATCTCTTGTTTTGTCCCACCTCCCAAATTCTTGTAGGTTGATGGGAGATTGACATCCCATCCAGGGTGCATTCCCACCTTGGATCTGGGATAAGCTCTGCATCCACCACCACCCTGATCAGAATAAAATGCTTGCTGAAGATGATATGATATTTTGTATGATTTCTATGATATTTTGGCCATTTGGACAGTGCAAATAAGTGTCATCAATGTTAATGACCTTCAGTTGTTCAATTACGTCTCCACACACGTTTGCAATGGACAGACGGTGAGTTGACTATCCCATATGGCATTACTGATTACTTATATTGACCCAACGTTGTGGTGAAGGTGGTTTTCCACTCATGCAGTCACCTCACTCTCTGATGCACATTACGCTACATGCACTGCGGAGGTCAAATTTTGTAAAGTAGCACTTGCTGCTCAGTAGAGATGAAGAAAGTAAGTGTTATCTAACGGTTACAGCATCAAACATCTATAATCTATACAAGGACACCATTCATAGATTTGGCCATGTATATTGAGAGACCTGAAAGTCTTTCTCAAAATATTCTTCCACATTTATGGCAGTCAAGTCAAAGTTGGAATATTTTTGTGGCTTTGCACCTATTAAAAATGGCTGTGAGCTCCTAAAGCTGGTCACGAGGTGATGAAAAGGAAACAAAAAGGAAACAAATCCTTTACTGGATGTGGAGGTAGTAGTTTGAAGCAAATAGTATAACACTGAGGGGACCATGAGGAAATTACCTTGAAATGTGAGTACCTCTTGATTGGTTGGTCTATGACGGCCTCATCATTTACAGGTTAACCAAGCAGGAGTGGAAAGATGTGAACAGTAATATCTGCCTTAACTAACTCATTGATTGACCTGTCAATAGCGGCAGAGACTAAGCATGCGGAAGAGATAAAAGATCCTCAGCTGTGACAAGAAGTGGATCGTTACAAAAAAATGGATTAATAGGAAATGAAGAACATTGATGGGCCACCAATATAATTTGCAGGTTCTTAATCTGCGGGAAGTCGGGGGAGGTAGTTACTGGTGTAGGTCTCGTCAGTAACCATAAGCACAACGGTTCAGGTCACCAATAACAGCTCACTACAGGAATCACCATCGTGAGAGCTATGATGGACAATAAATATCAAGTAAAACTAACAAAATACAACTAAGACAACAACCCTGCTATAGTTGTAAAGCAATGTTTAATCTAGTTACCAGGAAAGCTGCATTTAGCATTAAGGTATACTGTAAATGTAAGATAAAGAGGTGCAACACAATAGGCTGCTTAATACAGAAAGGAGCATGAAATTGCTTTAATTCACCCCAAGGTCATCTAGACATCACACAGCAGATCTCTCCAGTGAATGCTGAAGCCACAGCCAATCCCTCTCTAATGCCTGTTAAAAATCCTCCTTAAAACCATGCCAGCAAACACTTCTGCCTAATTTGTGACTAATATTGGTCCCTGTTGAACCACTTTCCCCAAACCCGCTAATTACACAGATGCCAAACCACTTGTGAGACTGACAATTCACCCCCAGTTACGGTTGGAGAGTCAGCCGTTGATGTTCGCCTACACCATGGTAACAGCGCAGTCCATTGGTCTAACGAGAACAGCTGAGTATAATCCGTTTGAACGGAAGTAGAAACTCTTCATTCTCCCAGCAGGTTATCTCGCCTTCCTTTATGAGGGTGCGCAGTGGAAGGTCATGATGGCAAGCTACTTCAGTCTTTACTTCCTCACTCAAGCCAATTGATACAGCACTTCAATTCCAACCAGGCATCTCAGTGAGGCAGCAGGTAGCATTTCTGTCTCACAGCTCCAATGTGTTCCCTCTAAAAAAAAAAAAAAATGCCAGTGACTGTAAATTGCCAATAGCGTTTGGGCGCCCTATGATGGACTAGCATCCTCTTCTCACCCAGAATTATTGGGACAGGCTCTGGATCCTTCATGACCCTGACCAGGATGATGTGGTTACTGTATGCGTGGAATTTCTGTGCATGTTCTCTGTATCATGTGGGATTCTTCCAGGTTCTCTGGTTTCCCAAACCTCCAAAAAATATGCCAGTAGGTGGATTGATGGCTCTAAATTGCACCTAGTGTTTGGATGCCCTACAATGGACTGGTGTCTCACGCCGGGTGTATTCCTGCCTTGCACCCAATGTACCTAGGATGGGCCCCGGATCTGCCTTTGAATTAAGGGGCAACTGTAGTGGTAGTGGTAGCTCAGTGGTTAAGATGTTTGACTCCTGATCGGAAGGATGAGAGTTCAAATCCCAGTACCACCAGGCTGCCACTGCAGGGCCCTTGAGCAAGGCCCTTAACCCTCAACTGCTCAGTTGTATAAATGAGATAATTGTAAGTCGCTCTGGATAAGGGCGTCTGCCAAATGCCATAAATGTAAATGTAAATGTAGATGAATGAATAAATAAGTGAGTCTAATTCCAGCTGCTAGAAGCAGCAACAGTTCTGAACATAACCAGAGGCTAGTTAAAGCTACTTTGCATCACTCTTGAATGAACAAAGTTAATTCTAAATAGAGCAATAAATCTTTTAAAGATCTCAACACCTCCGTAGCCCCCATTCAAATTGCCTCTGCCAATTTCCACTTCTCAACGATCTTAGCAGAACGGGTAATGGGCTTTATACTTGGCTGGCAGAGCCAATTTATCCTTAAATAGGTTTCCTCAAGTGGGGTTTCTATCCATCAGTTTTTATACAAAATTCAAATCTGAACATAATACAACTTGAATGGAAATGGCAGAAATGTAAAATATATTCCTAACTATTGCAAGCAGTCTGTCACGCTGGGCCGAGTCGGAAACATTGGCATGTTGAGAGAAAAAATACGAGAAAGGATAATGGAAACAATTACTCCAACTAAGGAAGCAGTTCCTGTATTTTACTTGAACAATAGCTTGTATATGTGAGTAATTTCACCAGTTTGTGGTACTTTTTCAGTGGGTTAGCAGTGTAATTGTGTACAGGAATTTGATGTAGAGTTGAAAGGGGGAAATGATTTAGGGTGAAGTTAGTGAATATTCACAAAGAATATTGCTTATGTTTGAAATATTGTCTCTTTTGCATTGTGATCCAACAAGTCTCTATGAATCAGTTTGTAACTAGTGGCCAGACAGTTGTGTATTAAATCCCAGGGGACGGATGATGCTTTCTAGATTAAAATGTTCCTGAACATTAAGCACTCTTAATATAAAATTGAGCTGGAGACTGAATCCAAAGTGATTCCCATCACACAGCTTCCAGTGTTTGGTTTTCACATTAGTGAGGTTTCCATGGGCAACAGGGGGGTGCAGCAAGGAGCGAACCAGGGTCCCAGGTTAGATCCTGAGCTCTGGGTACTGTCTGTGTGGAGATCTGCATGTTCTCAGTGTCCATGTGGTTCACTTCCTGTTTCTCCGGTTTCCTCCCACCTCCCAAAAACATACCAGTAGGTGGATTGATGATTGATGATGGTGGATTGATGTGTCCTCTTATCCAGGGTGTATTCCCATTCTCACACATGAAGTGTTCCCAGGATAGGCTGTGGATCCACTGCGAACCGGACCAGGCTAGATTTCTTACTGAAATTGAGCGATTGAGTAAGATTTCTAAAAAGCTTCCAGAAATTTACATGTACTAACACCTACAGTTTGCATCTGCCAGCGGTCATTTCACATTGCAGTGACTTTATCTAGGTGAACTTTGACCTGTGAATTCACAAGCCTTGTTCTTGTGAGCCAGTAGAAAGCAAGAGGTGGGACTGTGGTCTCTTTAGTTTGTCATATATTAAAAATGTTTACTGATACTCAAATTTACAATATGTCAGTTGCAAATAATGTCCAGAGTAAATATTTTTCAGTACAGTTATAGATGAAATGTTAAAATGACATGTAGCATAATATGGACTTAATATTGGCAGATCTGGCATGAACTTTTGTTAATATAAAGTTTATATTGAAGTAGAAAGTTAGCATATAAACCAAGCTGGTTGCTAATAAATCTGAACATTTCTGCAGATTGTTGTCAAATATGAGTTCAGCCAAAATGCATGTTTTATCATTTATGTGTATATGCTAGGGGTTTTTGTGGTAAAATTTAGTCTCTCTCTCTCCCTCTCGCTCTCTCTCTCTCTCCCTGCCTGCCAGAAATGTTGTGTGTTAACAATATTGGCACCTACTGAAGTTTAAAACTCATATGCTTTGCTTCATCCATAATGAGAAGCTCTGATAAAGCATAGTGGAAATAGATTTTGTGCATAAATTATGACTGTGTTCTTATGTCATCTTGTTGTTTCTCTCCAGAAAATTCAACATAATCACAGTTGATCAAAGAACACAGTAACTGGCATTCTTGTGAAACATTTGGATGGAAACATAACCGCTGAGTCACTGCCTGTAACATCTTTAGCTGCTACACTTGGCCGGGGAAGCTTCTCCAGCATGAATCTGGAGAACTGTTGATTTGGCTGGTGTGGACTTGGAGGCGATATAAACACGTCATATCACTGAATTCTATTTCAGAAATCTGGTAAAGGGGAAGCTGAGGAGGAAGGACAGGACAGACCAAACATTTGTCCATTTTGATTCATTTTCACACAGTGTGCCTTTTATATATCACAGGCCTTCAGGTTTAGGAACCAATGCAATGAAAGTGAAACATTTCAGCATGCAGAATCACAACAAGGTAATATTAAGCATTAAAACACACACACACACACACACATGTACTCATTTTAAACTGTGTTAAATAGGAAAATGCTAATATAATTTTGTGCTTTACACTTTTAGGCTCTGAAAAGATTGAAGCAAGGGACCTTCATACTGTTTGGTTACATTTTTAAATGAATGCATGAATAAATGAATGAATTTATAAATGAATAAATGAATTTTTAAGTGGAATAACAAATGAAATAATAAATGGATATTTCATCACATGAGCCTTCAGAACCTGCATAGTTACTTTAGCCAGCTTGCTCTCTCAACTCCATAGAAATTAAATTTTCCATTTATCATCAGCACTGCAATAATGTCTGCTTCAAATTCAGATTTTCTAAAGATTTGCTGAATTTCTTCATCCTCAAGTGTGTATATTGTTAAATACATACCAATAAGCCATGAATTACTAAGCATGTTCACAGCGCAGCTGATTTACATTTTCACAAAATGCCATAAAACACAAAGAGAGCTGAAAACAACTAAATGAAGACTAAATGGTGAAAGAGTGAAAGTGTCCTTATTCATAAATTTAAAAAACTCAGGAGAGAAATGTAGGTCATGAACACTTTTTCCAAACTAAGTGGATTTTCTTGAACACCACATTCCTTGTGCAAATGTTCCTGTGAATGATTTACAAGTATAGTAATAAATTCGTACACAGCATGTGACAGATGTGGTAAATGTAGTGTTTGTGAGTGTAGATGGTGAATTTACATCTACATGAATTACAGATATGAGGCGGATTTGCGCCCGAGCTACAGCATGAGCTCACTCAAATGAAATTTAAATTTGATTTTATGAGTGTCAAGCTGTGCGCTTCATCATTCTGTTAGACTTTCATATATGTAACTGCCAGGGAAAGAGAATGTCATTTTTCTATTTGTCATATCATGTGATGCATTTGCAGTCTCAAAGGATGAATTGTCCTTGCCTGTGCTTTGGAAATATCTGCTCTTCAGCAGGGTGCTGGTGTGTCTCCTTTTACCTAAAAACTACAATAAAAAGGACAAAGATATGGTGACATTTCAGTGCAAAAAAAATGTACAACTTTTGTCTTTGCTAGTCATCTTTTCTAGCTCTTCCCATTCCTGAGTATGAGCATTTGAACAAAGAACATCATTCCTGCCATGGTGTGTAAAGACGTAAAGAAATGTCAAGTGATAATTAAATAAAACCAAAGCAGGAAGTAGAGCTTGCATCCTGCGATTAAAGAAGGGATGCGATTAATTAATACAAGCAAGTCCTTGCCTCCCCTTGTGACCCCTGGCATGTCAACTCACTCTCACAGTTGCATATTTGCACAACTTAATTTATAATAAAATAACAAATAGTTACATAGGTCAAGGTTAATGCTTAATGCCTATTCACATGACTTTATTCATATAAAATCCATTCACAAGCTTTGTACGAACATCAGTGTCTGAGTCATAAGAAATGATATCTTTTAGCATTCATGTGAAGTTCAAAACAAAACTGTAAAGTTAAAAAGCATCAGGAAATAAATTAAACTGAAAGAAATGTAAAAATGTAGTGATGTTTATCTTCTTAGAACAAGGCTTACTCAGAAAATCCTTACATTCATACATGATAAAGCAGCAAGGTCATTTTTAATTTAAAAAGGATAAATAAATAAATAAATAAAATACTATTAGCTGTACAGCTGTATTCAGACTATGATGCATGGCAACAAAGACATAAGAACTTACACACTTGACTACATGTGGTGGAATAAAACATTGTGTTTCATGCTGTTATAGGAAAATAATTAACACTGGACTGGTGTATTGAATCAGAGTTACTATTCGAATTTGATTATTTTCCTATAACAGCATGTCCTGACGTGTTTTACTCCTCGTATACCACAGCAAGTTGCCAATAATTACAGTTTTTTACTAATTAAAAAAATGACAGGTCCTACATAGTTACATGTAATGTTGTGGAATATCTGTACTTAATTCCTTAATTTAATTCCTGTTCTCATTTATGTGAAAGTCACGTTTGAAGTTAATAAGACAAAAATATGCAGCTTGTCACTAATGACTTTCAGAGTTGTTCTTTGGACTACTTGGACTAAGCCTGAAATACATTTATATATTTATATATACTAGACACAGTGCCTCCAGGAAGTATTCACTCACCCAGTGATTATAACAGATTTAAGTGTATTAGAATGGCATTTTTTTTTCCTGGTCATTTTAAAGTGACTCTGTACAGAAATAAAATTAAATAAATTATTTAGATGTGATTTAGATGTGAGTAAAAAAAAATTAGGACTCTAAAAGCTGCACAATTGAGCAGTATTCACCCCGCTTTCTTTTAGCAATCTAAATTAGGACTAATATTTAATTTTCAAGAGCTCATACTAAACATATTAAACAGGATGAACCTGTGTTCATTTTAAATCCACGTGTCCAGTTGTATGCTTGCACAATAAATATCTTTGACATTGGGAGGTTTCTCAGATGGCAGATCAGATTAGATCAGTCCTGCTGTCATAAAGGTCAAGAAACCGGCCATGACACTTTGAGATGAAGCTGTTAGGAGGAAAAAAGCTGAGTGGAAAAAATATGGCTCAACCAAAACAACATGAAGATAAGGCCAAACTGAGTGCTCGGGGAAGAAGGGCAATTGTCAGAGAAGTGTCTAAGAGTCCAGATAAGACAGAGCTCACTGTTACAGTGGCCAGAAGAAAGCCGCTTCTGAGAATTCCGAGAAATTCTGAGAAAGGCCACTTCTGAGTGCTTTCAGAAAAAAGGTTTTGTGGTCTGATGAGACTAAAATTTAACCATTTGTTGTAAAGGTAAAGTATAACTGTTTAGATCAAGCCAAAGCATAATGTACAGCCCAACACCCAGGTAACATCTTCCTACGAGCAAGCACGGTGGTGGTAGCATCATGCTTTAGGGCTGCTTTTCAGCAGGAGGTACTGGAAAACTTATGGAGCAAAATATAAGCAAATGATTGAGGGAAGCCTGCTCCAGTCATCCAGACATCTGCATTTGCATCTGCACTGAGGCGAAAATACTGTATGTTAAGACTTAAATCCGATTGAAAATCTGTGGTATGACCGAAACATTGCTGTCCACCGACATTCTCCAGAGACACATCTGAGATGCGGTTTGCTGCAAAAGGACAATTCACACTGGGGGGTGAATATTTCTCAGTTAAGCAGTTTGTATTTTCCACATAATTCTGAGGACATCTAAATCCCATTCTGATATGCTTAAATTTCAAATTGTAACACAGGAAAAAAAGAGAAATAATCATTTGGTAATCACACACACACACACACACACACACACAGTCTCCTCCGAAGGTATTGGTCAATTCTTTTTTTTTTTTGTGCTATACACTGAAGACATTTGGGTTTGAGATTAAAAAGATGAATGACACAATAGATCAGAATTTCTTTTCTTTTTAATAATTGGTTGCATATCCCTTGCTTGCAATAACTGCATCAAGCTGGCAAGCCACTGACATCACCAAACTGTTGCGTTTGTCTTTTGTGATGCTTTTCCGGGATGCTTGGTGCATGATGAAGTTCCTCCCAATTAGATTGGATGCATTTCTCTGTAAATTAGCAGAAAGAATGTTTCTTTAGACATCTGAATTCATTCGGCTTCTACCATCATGAGTTACATCATCAATAAAGATTAGTGAGTCCGTTCCTGAAGCAGCCGTGCAAGCCTAAGCCATGACACTACCTCCACCATGCTTGAGCGAAGAGCTCATATGTTTCGGATCATTAGCAGATCCTTTCTTTCTCCACACTTTGGCCTTTCCATCACTTGGGTAGAGGTTAGTCTTGGTTCCAGAGCTTTTGTGGCTCATCTCTGTATTTCTTTGCGAATTCCAATCTTCTGGTTCTTACTGCTTATGAATGGTTTGCATCATATGGTATGACCTCTATATTTCTGCTCTCAAAGTTTCCTTCAAATGGTGGATTGTGATACCTGCACCCCTATCCTGTGGAGGTTGTTGGTGATGTCACTGACTTGTTTTTTTCACAGCTCTCACAATCTTTTTGTCATCAACTGGCTTTGTTTTCCTTGGCTTACCTGTTCCATGTCTGGTTGTTGGCACACCAGTGGTTTCTTTCTTTTTCAGGACATTCGGCTCTGATCGATTTTCCCTTTTTTTCTCAGCTTCAAAATGGCTTGCTTTTCTTCCATAGACTACACTCTGGTCTTCATATTGGTTTATCCTTTTTAACAACAAACGCAGTCTTCACAGGCAAACCGAGGGTTCAAACCAAGAGCAGACATTCAGAGCTATTAATTGTTTAAAGAATCAATCTGTGTCAACAGGACACACCTGGGCAACAAAAAACATGTGTCAGTCACATGTTCCAATATTTTTGATCACTTGAAAAATGGGTGGGTTCAAACAAAAGGTGTCATGTTCTAGGTTGCTTAATAGATGTAGGTGTAAATATCAGGAAATGAAAGCTGGAATTCTGGTCCATCATCTTAAAATTTGTAATAGAGGAATCCAAAAAGGCCAAACAGTGCTGAGTGGCTTCGAATTATAAGAATAAGTTGGCAAGGCTTTTCAAGTTAAACACTGACTGAGTGTTTGTTTAAGTACTGAAGACAGATTATAATTGATAGAAGACAGGTGAGTGATTAATGACTACTCTCTTAATTGCCATCTCTGATGTTGGGGGCTTGGAATTGTCTCAGAGAATCCTCCATTTTCTTCCACTCTCAGTTATTATGCACAGTCACTACTTAAGATATTTTAAAGCATTTTAGCAATGCTTATGGAAATGTGTTTGTGGCCCATAATGGCCTTGTCTTGGTTCATTTAGCACACAATGTGAAAGTTTAAGTTATTTAGACTTCATCACCACTTTTCCATTTAAAAGCTTGCAAGGCAAAGACATATTTATTACATATTTATTCATATAGCACAGCTTCATACACACAGTCTTTCAGAGTGCCTTACAAAAGTGTGAAAAGGAAATTACATTAATTAAACCTGAAGTGCCAGCATTGCAAACCGGAAAATCCTATCAGGCAGGAGAGGAAAGATACAGAATAAAAATGTGCATAATGGCGTGAAATTTCACACGTGATCTCAAGTAGACGTGTGACACCGTGTGAATAACATGTAATAAAGAAAATCACATGGGAACTTAACATGTGAATGTAAAAAAAGGTAAGTTTTTTTTTAAATTCATGAAAATAATGAATAATGGAAAAAAGATCATGTGAAAACAATTGAATAATGTGTAAGAGTTGTGAAAATATACATTTCACGTGTAAAAAAAATCATGTGAAAAATCACGAAAAATTCATGTGTGAAAATAAATGAATTATGTAAAAAAAACTCAGACGTGAGCATACATAAGTCACATAGAAAATCATGTGAAAATAAATTAAATAATTTTTTAAAAAAACATGTGAAACACCTCATGAGGAAGTAAATGAATCATGTACAGTAAAAGTTATGTGTAAAAATAAATGAACTGTGTAAAAATCACATGTAAAAGTTAAATCATTTGTAAAAGCCATGTGAATATAAATGAATTTGTAAAATAATAATAATAATAATAATAATAATAATAAGCATATAGAAACATAAATGAATGATTTGCAAAAAAAAAAAAAAAAAAATCACATGTCAAAATAGTAAAATAAAAACAGACAATACGTGTAAAAAAAAAAAAAAAAAAAAGATAATTTACCTAGGACAGGAAAGAGAATTAGGAATTGGTCTGTGAATATCAGATTAATTCTGGAAGGTTTTTATTTTCATCGCCAGGCTTTGTGCAATAACTCAATTAGGTGCCCAGATGATTAGCAGACCAGACGATTAGATGACCAGACGATTAGCTGCCCAGACGATTAGCAGACCAGACAATTAGCTGACCAGACGATTAGCTGCCCAGACGATTAGCTGACCAGACGATTAGCAGACCAGACGATTAGCTGACCAGACGATTAGCAGACCAGACGATTAGCTGCCCAGACGATTAGCTGACCAGACGATTAGCTGCCCAGACGATTAGCAGACCAGACGATTAGCTGCCCAGACGATTAGCTGACCAGACGATTAGCTGACCAGACCTTACTGAGCTGAGATGTCTGTAAGCAATTAGTGTTATTTCTAACCATTTAGTGATTTATAAACAAGACTTAGAAAAAGAAATTCCACTTGTTTGAATGCTTTCTCTTCCTCTTCTCTTCTTTTCCTATCACTCACCATGACACTGCACTTCTGCATAAACACATTGACCTCAATCTGAACTCTTGCTATGTAAAATCTTGTCCACTTTCACCCCTCTAACACTCATATCTCCTCCGTAACTACTTCAATTGCACAACATCCCAGCGTCTGTTTGCTGTATCACACCAATTTTCACCGGTGCTGTGCAATTATGCAAAGATCCAGAGAGTGGAAATCACAAATTAGATCCTATACCAAAGCCATCATTTGCTTGTTGTTGGAGAAAAAAAAGAAAAAGAAAAAGCCTTAAGGCATCAACAGCAAATCTCTCACCATTATGGAGCGCATGAAAAAAAAAATGGACTAAGATTTCTTGTTGTTTCTTTCCTGTTATGCTGCTTTTGATGGCGATAATAAGTGTAGATGCAGATGTTCATGCTCAGGAGGATGACAGCAACATTATCGACCACGAGATTCATGGCCACTTCATGTAATGAGCTGAGCTTTGGATGTTCTGCAGGCAGCAATTACATTTATAATTTCCACATGATGTCTAAAATGAAGCGTCTTGTAAGGAAAGCCCATGTTCCATCATTACTGTGCTCGTTTTCTTTCTCTCCCTCTCTGCCGGAGTCATGTACGCCCCTATGCAAATGACTCATTATGTGAATGTTTCTAAAAATGAGGCTGTTGGCTTACAGCAAATAAAACCCAAGACACAGGGATTATTACACGATGAGCTGGCGTACTTGTTCAACATGCTGCGAGGTCGCAGGAACATTTATTTATTTTCACGTGATTTCAAAAATAGATATAATTCATTTAATTTTGCATGTGATTTTTACTTGAATCATATTGATTTTTACACATGGTTTGTTTGTTTTCACATGAAATTTTGTACACGATTCATTTACAGTCATTTACATACATTTACAAGTTTACATTCACCTTGCAGAATCTGAAGAACGTTAATAAAAAAAAAAAAAAAAAAAAAAAGAGACATCATAAAAATTTTATTTTGTTTTTTATTTAGTTCTGCCCTGAATAAGCTATTTCACATAGCAGATGTTTACATCTAGTCCACAATACACAATAATAACTAAATTTACACAAATGAACCAGTTCAAAAGTTTGATTCTTAATACTGTGTGTCGTTACCTGGATGATCAAATACTGTTTTTCTGTTTTGTGATAGTTGTTCATGGGGCAGTTGTTTGTCCTGAGCAGTTAAACTGCCCACTGCTCTTCAGAAAAATCCTCCAGGTCCTGCACATTCTCTGCTTTTCCAGCATCTTCTGAATAATTGAGCCCTTTCCAACAGCAGCTATATGATGCTGAGATCCATCTTTTCACACCGAGGACAGCTGAGGGACTCGATCATGACTATTACAAAAGGTGCAAACCTTCACTGATGCTTAAGAAGGCAACACGATACATTAAGAGCCAGGGGGATGTAAACTTTTGAACAGAATGATTGGTGAAAATTGTTACTCTGACTCAAATAATTAATTTTCATATGTGATTTTTCCTTGAGTCATATACTGATTTTTACACATGCTTCATTTATTTTCACTTGTGATCTAAAAATTATGATTCATTTATTTTTGCATGTGATTTTTACACATTCACTTCAATACACTTATATTTATATTGAGTTATACTGATTTTTCACTTGACTCATTGATTTCCACATATGATTTTTGATGATTTTAACACATTATTCTTTTATTTTCACATGTGATTTCACACAGTTCATTTATTTTTCACATGTGATTGTGACAGGATTCATTTATTTTTCACATGTGATATTTACACTCAATTTATTTTAGCATGCAATTTTTTTTTTACACTTGATTCATTTATTTTCTAAAGTGATACACATGACTTATGCATTTTTTTTTTACATGATCTTTTGTTCCACATATGATTTCTACACATTTTATGTTTCTAGAGAATCCATGTTTACTTGAGTTTACATGTGCAAATTCAGGGCTTAACACTGAAATGTGACCACATCTAACTCACACAATCACATGTAAGAGCACATTTACATTTAGTGTAGTTTTAGTCCAGTGTTACAGCTCTGAAACCATTAGTGATGTGTGTTATATCTCAGCTCTAAACCCTCAGAGAAAGAGGTTTGCCTAAAAATTCTATTTCCAGGCTTTATTTCTATTTACCCAGAGGTGGGAAATAACAAATTGCATTTACTTTGTTTGAGTTTTAAGTATCTTTACATTACTTTGCGTGTTACTTTCACCTCCTAATTTTGAATTTTACTCACTTTATTTTCCAACATCACTCCATTTTTCTGTTATCTGTAAAATGGTGAGTTTTAGCATCAGATGGCTTCGAGGAGTCGATCTAAATTCCTAACAAATAAAAACATTAACAGATCTGACAGAGAGAATCAGACCTAATCCTCATTGCTGTCGTCTCTCTGCTGCTACGTACACTTCGTATTTATCACCGCAGTTTGTCTGAAGCTTGTAACTCAGAACCTCTGACTAAGAAAAACTAAAGACAACATGGAATTCTTACTCAGGAATTCTTATTCAGGTCAGCACATGATCTCAAATCAACATGGCCGCCTACAGCATCAACAACAAACAAAGTAAAGCATCTTTATTTTTAAATGAGTTATACCGTATATACAAGTATTGGCATCCAGACATATTTGCTAGTTAAATCTATAACTATGCTGACTATACAGTTCACTGTTTGGAGGAGGAAAATTTACATATCATTATCACTAATGTTAGCTGGCTAGCTTGTTGCTAACAAAAAACAAACATGAAGGCATCCTGCGTTTTTTTCCCCACTTTCCTGAAATTTCCTGACTCCTCTTCTGTAATAAGCCCCAAATCTGACTTCACTTATGTAATAAATCAAACACAACACTAGATATTAGCGTTCAGCTAGTTATGATCATGCTAGCTAACATTTGAGAGATGAGGAATAAAGCTGTTGTTAATCATATCTAACGTTTTTCTTGGTTCCTGGGCAGAAATTGAGGCAGAAATATTGTATTTTTTTTGTTTTTTTTGTAAATATTTCTTCTACTTTTACTTTTAGCATCTATCATATTTTACGTAAAAATAAATGTTTATTCTTCTGTAACTTGAGTGAAGAATTTGAAGCTGTACTTCAGCTTTTCCCAGGTGATTTATTTAGTTGAATAATCGCACTTTCACTCGAGTAAATAACTTGAGTATAACATTAAGTGTTTAAATGTGCTGCATATGCATGGGCTGTTTATTTCAGTTTATCTAAATGTACCTGATGGTCTGGCATTTGATGATAATCTGCAATAACCCAAGTTTTCATAATCCCCAAGTAAATCCTGAGGCCCAGGGTATGGGGTGATAGTGTGGAGACAATTCTGTTTGTTTAATCTGTGAACATGGGGACTTTCAAGCATGCAGATACACAAGCACTGTGTTTAGTGAACTAACTTAGGAAAAAATAAGCTTCTGCAAGGCCTTCCCTTAGAGAAAAATCACATACATTTTACACATCATCATGTTTTTATATTTTATGCTTTGAACAAGTTATTCCCTGAAAATTGCACATTGGAATCAATAGAAAAACATGAATCATATATAAAAGATTACATACAGTCAGGTCCACAAATGTTGGGACAATGTTATTGCTATTTTAGCTGTCTACATCTGTATGTAAGAATTTGCAACCAAATATTAGAAATGACAACTTATGATTGTTATTTGTCCGAATAGGTGTGTGTGTGTGTGTGTGTGTGTGTGTGCGCGTGCATTCACTTTTTAATTTCGACATCAATATACTGTGGTAGAGAACTAAAATAACAATAACTTTGTCATTTTCCAAATGTTCATGGACCTGACTCTATGAAAATCAATGAAGTGTGTGAAAAGAAATAGCATATGAAGATAACTGACACATGTGGAAAAAAAAAAAAGGCAGGTGAAAATAAATAAACTATTTGTAAAAAAAAAAAAATTACATGTAGAAATAAATGAATCAGTTGTAAAATAATAATAATAATAATAATAATTATTATTATTATTATATGTGAAAAATAAATGAATTAAAATAAATGAATAACTAAATGAAATAATTGAAAATAAACGAGTCTTTTTTTAAAAATCACACATGAAAGTAACTTAATTTAATATAGAAAACATCATAAATGTCATGTAAAAAAATTCATGTGAAAATGAATAATATGAAAAATAAATAACACACTACATGTAAAAAATGTGTGATACAAACATAAAATTTTGTAAAAGTGTTTTTAAAAAACTTACATATGAAAATAAATGAATCAGGTTGGTGATTAATGGATCATGTGACCAGTAAAAAAATAATTTGTAAAATAATAATCATAATAACAATAATAATAAAAATATGTGAAAAATAAATGAATTAAAATAAATGAAACACTAAATTATTAAAATAGATTATAACTAAGTGAAATAATTGAAAATAAATTAATCTTTTTTTTAAAAAAAAATCACATGTGAAAATAACTGAATTAAATATGGAAAACAGTCACATGATCATAAATAAGTCATGTGTAAAAAAATTCATGTGAAAATGAATAATGTGAAAAATAAATAACACACTGCATGCAAAAAATGTGTGATACAAACATAAAATTTTGTAAAAGTGTTTTTAAAAATTACATGTGAAAATAAATGGTTGATGATTAATGAATCATGTGACCAGTAAAAAAAAAAAGAATGCAGTACGTGTGGAAAATACAAAAGCTAAAAAGCTAAAAACCACAGTTGTAAATTTTGTACACGACTCACATGAAGTTTCTGTAAGGCATTTTACTGGAGCCATGTGCACTGGACTGAAACCACATGGGCAAGATGGAAAAATCTTCTCATGATTTTCAGATGAATCGAGTTCCTTTATGACCAACAAGTATACTTACTATTTCTGTGGTACACATCTGATGAGTTCTTCCGCTTTCCAAGAAGATTTGAAGCCCACAGAACCTGAAGTACTCAGGAAATACACCAATTTCCAAGAAAGTGGAAATGTTTGAGTGCACTCACCACTGCCTGTATATTCTAAAGCACAGGGTTTTGCGTCAGTGGTCAAATAGACGAGATCTGGAAAGTGGGCTGTGACATCATCACTTTATTATTTTACTCCTGCCTCAAAATATGCCTCTCATTAGTCCAAACAGATTTAGCACAAAGTGCACATCATTCTGAATATCCATCAGGTCTGATAAATGGAGTTGAATTCTGGATTCTGATTGGTTAGAAGATTCTCATTAATTTCCTATAACAGCAGCTCTGATAGTAGTGCAGCTGCAAATCACAGGTTTATATTAATGCACTCATTCTAATACATTATAGTTTCTATAGTAACAGCTCTGCTATTATCAGTGGAGTACAAGTCACAGGCACTTACACGCCACTGATAATAAACTCAATAAACATTGATGTGGTGAAGTTTTAACTCTTAACCACATAAATCTGAATGCTAACTGAGTATAATTATTTTCAAGTGAAGTTTAATCGTTTAACGAGGGAGGGTGTGGCTTAAAGTGATTAACACCCTCTATAAGGTGTGCATACTTAATAGCAGC
Organism: Pangasianodon hypophthalmus; assembly: GCF_027358585.1. Classification (NCBI taxonomy): domain Eukaryota; kingdom Metazoa; phylum Chordata; class Actinopteri; order Siluriformes; family Pangasiidae; genus Pangasianodon; species Pangasianodon hypophthalmus. The sequence goes on along the minus strand of NC_069726.1, from coordinate 22,712,116 downwards.
TTCTCTACCTCAGGAAAATGGGCCAAAAAAGAGATTTAACTGAAACCGGAAAGTCAAACATTGTAAAATGCCTAAAAGAGGGATGCAGCACACTGCAGATTGCAAAATTATTGAGGTGTGACCACAGGACAATCATACGCTTTGTTATGAATACTCAACAAAAAACATGAGAAGAAGAAAAGGCACAAGTTGACTCCAAAACACTTAAGAAGAATAAAATGTGCGGTTTCTAGGAACCTGTTAGCCTCTAGGGCAACTGCAACCTTCCAGGAGTGTCCAGAAGTTACAAGGTGTCGAGTGCTCAGAGACATAGCTAATGTAAGGAAGGCTAAAACACGACTACAACTGAATAAGACTCACAAGCTGAAACTTCTTGACTGGGCCAAGAAATACCTGAAGACAGATTTCTCAAAAGTTTTATGGATAGATGAAATGAGAGTGCCTCTGTATGGACTAGATGGGTGAGCCTGTGGGTGGATCACTAATAAGCTCAGAGTAGATAGGTACTGCTGTGGGCTGGTATCATTAATGATGAGCTAGTTGGACATTTCCAGGTTGAAGATGGACTGAAAATCAACTCCCAAACCTACTGCCAGTTTCTAGAAGACACCTTCTTAAAGCAGTGGTACAGGAAGAAGTCAGCAACATTCAAGAAGGCCATGATCTTTATGCAGGACAATGCTCCATCACATACGTCAAGAAGACAGAATGATGACCTGGCCCCTTTCCTCACCTGACTTAGTAAATCCTACTGACTACTACTGGGCCATTCTCAAGTGTGAGATTTACAATGAGGGAAGACAATTCACCTCTTTCAACAGCATTTGGGAGGCTGTGGTGGCTGCCTCAGCTAAAATTGATCATGAACACATCAAAAAACTGACAGATTCATTGGATGGAAGGCTCATGGCAGTTATTGAAAAGAACAGTGGCTATATTCTTCACTGAACAGTTCTGAAGAGCCAAAATTGTGTTTTGTTAAATGTTATGTTAATTTATGTTAGTTATTTGTTAATTTGTTGAAAAAAATCATTTGAAATTTAGTTGTCTAATAATTGTGCACATTAAAAATTGCCTAATAACTGTGCATACTAATAAATTCCCCTGAGAAAGACATATTTTTTTTTGCTAAACATTCAATTTTGATGTAAAATAAACACTTAGGATCAACTGATACCATTATATTTGCTCACCTATAAATTTAAGATGAGAAATACCATTTGCCTAATAATTGTTCACACAGTGTATATGTGCATACTCAGTCTGTATTAAATCGTGTCATTCCTTTTCAGAATTGCTTTTGGATTTTATGGTACACTATACAATAAAGTTTCAGATGATATCAGATGATTTCAAACTATTCTTTTACCCACAGTCCAGATATCTTGAATCCACAGTCTTATATCCAGCACACAAAACAAAGATGTGCACAATACTGTACAAAACAATGCAGGATAATATACAATAAATCTAACAAAATCCAATAGCTGAAATTCCAGATTGCATTGGAGGCAGCAAAATGGTGTTTAGATCCACTGATCCATCCTTGAAACGACACGGCAGCCAAATGGAATAAAAAAAGGAGAGAAAGAAAACCATACAGTGGCTCAGAACTGTCACTCATCGGTCTCTAGTGGTGTGTGTGCCTCAATCACGAGAAACTGATAGGAAATTATGGAAGTGACAGATCAGGTTGCTTGGTTACACGCCAGCTGCTGCAGCAACAAACGGGGCATGAAGACATTATGAAATCAATCGCAATAATGAAGTGATGCTCAGAAATCTGACACATGAATGTGTTCATATTTTAGCGCATTCAGAGCGAATAACCTTGGAGCTTTCTTTCTTTCTTTTTTTTTTTTTGGTGTACAGTACATCAATAAAATATGCACGACATAGAAATCCTCCAAACTCCCTCTTCTCCAGACTCATGACACTGCTCTGGAGTGTCTCTGTTGCTAATTCCTGAGAGTACTTTTGCTTCTAACAGCACATAAAAGTGCCCTCAAGGCTGATCTTTAGACATTGAAACTAAGATGACATTTGATGAAAGAGTTGTATCAGATATACAGGTTCCAGACAAGAAAGAAATTTCATATATGTGTCAAAGAGTAAAAGACAGACTTTAAGCTTTATAATAAGATAAAGATAACCTGTATTAAATTAATATCAAACTCTGCGTAAGAGTCTCAGCCTCTTTACACCAACATCAAAAACCTAAAATAGTTCTTGGGCGAACATTCACACTTCTTTAATATAGATTTTTTTTAACACTCAGTTGTGCCACTCTCTTGGTATTTAGTCAGGAAAAATCAGGGGAATGTCAGAGAATATCCTTTTTTTAATATAATGAATGAGACGTTTTTAATTACTGACTGAGTGTAAACTTTGTTCAGGGAAGTGAGCACAGAAAAAAAAAACTGTACAGGTAAATTAATTTTACATTAGTTATTGTCTCGCCCCCAGCAGTGCAGGCGCTCCAGTGCATTTTAATAAATGAATATATGAATATGCAGATAAACAGAACACTGAGACCTTAGAATGTACCTTCATTCCTTTCTCATGTCTAGAGAGCTATGCATCATTTAGAGAGATGTCATAAATGTCACTAGAGTATTGTTATTCCCTTTTACAGAAATATTCTTATTATAGAGAACATTGTGATATTAATTAAGTACTGTCAATGGATTTAATATCACAGATGGGACATTAAATACAATTTAACATTATGTTCTTGTACTTTTTTGCAGAAGGCTTGTTTGACTTAAGAAAGTATGAAATGGCATCTACTCTGTACTGTATATTTAATTCCTAACATCACACCTATCTGTCATGAGTGGAATGATGATAAAACTGATTGAAATTAACCTGGCTTCACTTAACCTGTTCTGACTTGATGTGACTTGACTTAATTTGACTTGACTATGTGACATGACATGTTGTGATGTGACATGATGTGACGATATATGACTTGACTTGTCCTCGTCTGACCTGACTTGACCTGATTTGACTTCATTTGCCTTGATGTCACTTGACTTGGCCTGGTCTAAATTGCCTTGATTGCATTTGCCTTGTCCTGACTTGTCTCAACTTTCACTTGACTTGACCTGGCTTGAATTGATTTGAATTGATTTGACTTGATCTGACGTGCCTTTCTTGACTTGACCTGACCCGATCTGACCCGGCCTGTCCTGACTTTACCACATTACACTTGAGTTGAGATGATTTGACCTTTCCTGACATGATGTGACTTGACTTTTCTTTGCTATGACCTGATTTGACTTTGCTTTGACCTGGTCTGGCATTAACTGACTTAATCTGTCTTGACTTGAATTGACTTTATCTGCCCTGACCTGATCCGTCTTGACCTGACTTGACTAGCCTGACTTGTTTCAGCTTGACTTTCACTCGACTTGACTTAGCCTGGTCTGTTCTGTCCTGACCTGACCTCAGTTGACTTGAATTGAATTGATTTGACTCAGTGTGACATGACATGATGTGACTTGATGTGTCCTGGCCTGGCCTGACTTCATTTGCCATGATCTGATTTGACTTGACCTTGGCAAGTTTTACATCTCCTTTTTTTCATACCCTCAGACCACAATGTGTCTGCATTTCAACATGGTGCATGACTCAATTTGTATGAAAAGTTACAAAGATTAAGTTAGGTTAAAAAAGTATTTACTTTTTTTAAATTAATTATAAAATAAGGCATCATTTCCTTTTTTCAGACAGAAACCACTGAGGATGCAAATACACACATAACCAAATAAAAGCATCTTATGTCCCCCATTGTCTTTTTCATCCATCAGCTGGGCTTTTTTGAGGTTTTGACTGAGCTCTCCATCGAGGTGCTTCATCCAGGCCTTTCAGCAGAGGTTTGTTTAACTTTTTTAATGAAAAGACGGATGAGTCAGATCAGATCAGCTCTCAGTACAGGAGAAGGCTGTGAACTGCAAGCCAGGATGCTGTTTTCCTTCTGCTGCTCTGTCTTCCCCATTACAGTCCTTAGGTTATTTTATTTTTAGAGGAAAACCACAGCAGTAATCAGGCTCTCAGCTGGGTGTCGGTGGTTCTGTCCTCTGGCTCTGTCAAACGAATGACTGACATTTGAGTATTTCCTTATGGAAAGGTCTCGAAGCTGTGCGTCATTAAACTCTGAGATTCTCTCACTCCGCATGTTCCAGCTAGTCGACCTGCAAGACTCAGGTGCTCATGGTGAAAGACAGAATTAAACCAGCAGCTCTCTTTTTCTCTCCGGCAAGAAGTTGGTTATGGTGAAGCAATTATTATAACTCCACATTTATTATTTTACTTGTCAGCTTCTCTGACCTACGCTGACATTCTTTGACTGTACAGATATGTCAAATGGTTATGTTGGAAAACAATTGCAATGATGTTGCACACAATGACAACATGGCTGAAAAAATATATTTTATACCAGCAGTGACATTAGTGCTGCTGCAAATCACAGGTTTATATTAATGTGCTCATTTTGATGTTATCGTTTCTACAGTAATAACTTATAACACAGGGATATGTATGGTGGACACTCTACATAATTAACTGATTTAAACAATGTGTTATATAGAATATAGAATCATTGATACAGTGAAGTTTTCTGTTTTTGTGGAAGGAGTCTCTTTGCAAAGCCAGTAAGGTTTCTGCAATAGGAAAGTACTTTGTGCTTTCTGTTTTCTCAGTAACATGACAAGCTGTGCTTTCTTTTGCCTTATAAACCCATACAGAGAAAAAAGAGAGGTTGGTGAGAGAATGACTGTTTTATAGTTGCTTTGACGTACTGTGATAACAGTAACTATCTTGTTTCTCAGACGTTCCACAACATTGAATGTAATTATAAATAGATAAAAAAAATTACATATATTTTTTCAATTTAAAAAAAATGTAGTTTTGTTTATCAATTGTCATTGATTATTTTCCTATTACAGCATGACACATTGTGTTTTACTCCTTACTTATTACCTTATCTCTCAAAGTGCATATACTATCCAGACCACCTGTGGTGTAAAACATGCGTAGCATCATTAGTTTAGTTTAATTTTGTGTTTAAAACGCTTTAAAAGTCAGTATGTTGTCAGTATGTTTCTTTGGTGATTCAGATTAGCTTATACAGCTGCCTTCATTTCACATGAACATTTTTTTTTTTTTTGAGTGGTGTAAATGGTCATATGATCATTTATTTAAAAAATGTACCTGATAAAGAACATGTCAAGATGGGAATTATTGAAATACACTTCACTACCTCTGAAAAGGAAAAGGAAAACTAGCTGCATACATGAAACAGTCTATATTTTTACTCTCATAAAAAGGAGGGTTTCATTGTTGCAAAAGATTTACGGTCATTTGTGTGCACCATTTTCCTTTCATTTAGTGCCAAAATTGCATATATTAATACTTAACCAGTGGTGGAAAGAGTACTGCTACTGTAGTAATAATTCACTTGAGTAAAACTAGAAGAAGTGATCAATAAAATTACTCAAACAAAAATGTTATGTGGCGAAAACTACTTGATAATTACATTATAAATTACTTTATAATTTTAAATACTTTATATAACAAATCTGAAAATAGAAGAAGCCTTTGTCACATATACATTACAGCACAGTAGCTAATCTGACTGTTAAAAGTTCTCTATTTTTTAAATCATAAATGCATTCAGTGGAAGTTTTCCAAGTGGAGCAAGTTTGCTCCAACTCCTGTCTCTGAGGCATCTTCTTACACAATAAAGGGAAGCTTAGGATCTTGGTGTTCTCTGGGTGAGAATGGCTGCTGGTATTGAGGGCATTCTTGAGTTGCTAAAAAGCTTGTCCTGCTTTTTGACTTGACAGACCTGGATCTGAAAAGATGGAGAATATATCAAAATGTCATCTTATGTATGCATAGATATAAAAAATATATTATATTAAAAATAATAACATGTCTCTGAGCACATCATTTATGAATGCCTGAAACAGAAGGGGCAGTGACCAGTCCATATGGCAAGACACAGTATTTATAGTGGCCTGAGGCGGTGCTAAATGCAGTCTTCCATTCGTCACCTTCCCGAAAGCGAATTAAATTGTAGGCACTCCTGGGGTCAAGTTTTGCAAAAAAAGTTTGCTTTTCTGAGTTGTCCATGTGCCGTTGGTACCAGAAGTAGAAGATACCTAGAAGATACCTATATTTGACTATTGCTGAATTCAGGCCTTTATTATCAATGCATTGCCAAAGGCCACTCCCTCTTCTCTACCCAAAGGAGAATCCTGCAGACGCTGGTGATGTGGATGTCTTATATAGTCCTGTTTCAAGGCTTCCAAGATATATTCCTCCTCATGGTTTTCTATGGTAATTGATCATAATATGGTTGATGGTTGAATGAACGCACTTCGGTGACCATGATAGAATCTCCCTCTCGGACCAGGATAGTATAGGACAGGGGATTGCTGTTTGTTGTAATTTGTAACCACAGAAGCCTAAGCACAATGGGAAACTTGGGTGAGACAGTAACTAAGAGGGATATAGTTTCAGAATGTAAAGCACTGTTAGCTAACTTGAGTTTCTTGACCAGTTCCTGGTTGATGAAACTCTCTCCCAGTCCCACATCGATGAGGGCTGAAACATCATGTTTGATACCTGAGTGGTACAGAATCACTTTTAGGGTGAATGACTGGTGCTGAACTCACCACATTATGGCATGATTGGCTTTTCACTTGCTGCTTAGGTCAAAAGAGATCTAGTTCAGAAGAGTGTTGAGTAGGATTTTGCGCAATAATGTTGGTGGATCTCTAAAACAAAAACACAAACCCCTTTCCCTCCAAGTTGCATGGGCTCTTCAACTTAGTATGGTAGTTCAGGTAGTAATGATGTCCATCTTCTCTCCTTGAGTAATTTATCCAGAAGAATGGCCTGGCTGATAAGATTTTGCAGAGTGGCATCACTATAGCGACAGGCCAATTCAGCGAGTGCATCAGATCAGGGTCCCCTTCTGAATGCTGCCATGAGCACCTGCTTGTTCCACTCTCTGCCTGCTGGAAGTGTCCAGAATTCTAGAGCATATTATGCAGCTGATCGGTTCCCTTGTGTTAGGGAGAAAGGATGTTCACCAGCTTCTTTGCCCTCATGAGGATGCTCAAAAAACATTGTGAAAAATCCCCACAAACTATTCATAAGATTGGGTGATCTCACCTCCTTGTGTCCATACTGCTGAATGCTTTTCCAGTGAGTAGTGGCACTAATTGAACTATTTTGTTGTAATCTGTTAGTCAGTGTTTAGATGGAGAAATACAGTTTTTAGATGGAGAAATACAGTGAGCGGTGTAGCAGGAAACTTTGGCATTTATTAGGATCACCGTCATATTTCTCTGGCTGTGCAATGTGCAGCTGATTTGGTGGGCGAGCAGAAGCAAAGTGCATGGACTCCACAGTAACATGGTTGAGAGATAGTGAGTACAGGTGAATAACAAAAATACCCAATGTAATCTGTGTCTAAAGAATAAAGGACAGTCACCGGTCGGGTGATCAGCAAACAGGACTGACCTGGGTAAAGACAAACTCAGAAACCAAAACTAAGCAAGTCAAAAACCGGAAGGAGAAATACGCTAGAGAGATCAGTTCGGAATCATCACTACAGGAATGAAACTTCACAATGTGTATGAATGTATGTCCATGCTTTATATTGTGAGACACGAGTGATTAGATGTGTAAATCTGGAAATGATGATAGGTGTTCTGTGAAGAACTGTGGACATTAGAGTCCATGTTGTTTGTGGAAGTGTGTGGTCATGTGGCATGCTGAGGATACTGGGAAACTGAGTCCATTGTCTGTGTTAGAGTTGACTGAGATGTGACAGTCTAGCTCACTCACTCAGCTAGCTAATGACCTATACGTGACCCAGACATTGCTGCCAAGGCATCAGGCTTTACTCTGACTGGCTCTCGAAATTGAATTATTTTACAAAAATAAATTAGTTTTACTCTTAACTAATACTTTCATAATGATGAATTAATATGCGCACTAATCCTTAGTGCCTCAGGAAATAATGCAGCATATACATTAACAGCCAACTCAGCCATACGTACATGAATATCCATTATTAATGCTAATAGTTATGGAATAAACTCTTGTTAACACATGAATTTATTAATATAATGAAATAGTACTTAATATAATACACACTATTAATCAAAAGTAGACAAGACTGTCATTTTCAGTCTCCACTACCAATGAAGTAAGTAGAACAGTACAGATCCATCCTTTTATATTTGGTGAACGGAATCTTAAAAGAGTCTAATACTGATATTTTAATAAGGTTTTCTTTCATTTCCTATGTAATCATCCCAGGAGCTGTAAACATGTACGGTTAAAATTGTGACCGCTGGGATACCAGAGTGTCTCATTATAAATTTTTGTATTGTTTCTTTAAATGTAAGAAAGCAAAAAGTTATATAATGTGAAAAAATAAATATGCCATTTATCATCTTTGCTTCCTGTTTTTATTTTGTTTGCACACTAAATTACATTTTAAACATATGGTTTTAGATCCACTGCTGTGTGGTGTCTAGCTTTCATGCATAAAACCCAGCAAAAATGGTCTAATTGGCAGGCAGAGACGCAGCTCGACTCCAGTCTTATCACATGGGTCAGTCTCTCTCAGCCACACACTCTTTATCTGAGCCGTCATTTCTGCCAGTTTGTCCTTTCATTACTGACCTGTGACAGCTTTGGTCTGCTCTGCTGGAATGCATAAGGTTACAATTTAACAGGAGATTTGCAAGTTTCAAAGGCCAGACCATCACTGGTGAGACTGCTTCTGAGATACGAGGCATCTCTAGGCACACTGCTAGTCCAGGAAAAATAGCATCCGAAATTTAATTAATGTGGGGATCAGTGATAGAACCAGCATCATTAGGGATAGTGGGTGTTTAATTGGAGGCGCAGTATCTTTAAATCTACTGATGCAATAATAATGAAAGAAATTCAGAGCGCATTAACCCAGTTTTATTTTAGATGTTCACAGTATCAAGTGGCAAACACACAAGCAGACGTTTATGTTCTATGTACACACACAAGACGTGGTCATGATTTCAGCGAAAGCACAACAGGCAACATTTAAATTGAGATTTTCTCTGTTCTATGCAAATTATGTATGACACAGAAAAGCAACAGATCCAAAAGATTGTCTCGGACGACACCTCAGACCAATCCTATGGCACAGATGGTCTGGTGTCTCTTTAGTTCCTCTCTCACAACTTTAGTTCCTACCTGTAATTATCTCCCATTTACTGTCTGACACACAAAAATGAAAGAAAAACTTATGTTCAAACTTTTCATTTCTGTGGTGACATGAAGACAATGCATGACAATGAAATGCAAAACCTTTTTTTTTTTTGCTCTTAGGTCATTTTTTTTTTAGTGAAAAACATTCAGCACAATGATTGTCACGAATGAAAAGCAAGTGTATTGTATGTCACATTTATTCCTCAAGTATGATTGCTTTTCTTTTTGAAATGAATGATACCTCTGACCAATCCTATGGCGAATGTGGTCAAGCGTTTCTTCACTTCCCTGCTCACTTTCGTTCCTACCTGAGATTAGTTCAGATTTAATGTCTAATGCACAAAAATGGAAGAAATGATGGACTGAAGTCTATTCGTCACAAATCTGTGCATGCAGATTTGCAAACATGTAAGCATTGGGCTCATCGGTTTTTCTAATTATTTTTGAAGAAAAAGAAGCATTTATTTGTCACATATACATTACAGCACAATGAAATTCTTTTCTTGGCATATCTCAGCTTGTTAGGAAGCTGGGGTCAGTCAGGACACAGGAACCCTGGAGCAGAGAAGGTTAAGGGCCTTGTTCAAGGGCCCAACAGCTCTGTATTGCTGGGGCTTGAACCCCCAACCTTCTGATCAGTAACCCAGAAGCGTTAACCATTGAGCCACCACTGCTAGCATTAGTAACAACACTCAAGCTCAACACTTTTTGGATGCAAAGCATGTCAACATTCCCATGTAAGATTTTTTTAGCCATGCATTTTTCATTATGTTAATGTCTCAGTGCAAGCACTCACACCACAAAGGTGAGCTAATTACAGAGCTCCAGTCCTCGGAAAGTCAATTTTTTTTAAACAAGGCATTCTGTTTAGTTTACCGATCATAACAACCTTTTCATAGGAAGAAACGTGACAAGACGAATCAAATATGTTGCTTGGCATGTGGCGCCAAGTGCAGACAGCTTCCACACATGATGCGGACCGAACCACAGTTTGGTGGAAGCGAGCCCTAGGCTTTAAGAGGACCAGGGATTGGTCCCAGGATTGAAAAACAGGATTTACACTTCACCACATGTACTAAACTCTCTGAAAAAAAAGCGTGAAAGGATTAGGATCCTTAAATGGAAATTCTTTAACTTGGAATAATAAAACAACTTTTAATTTAGCTGTATTAAAGAGAGAAACAGCATCTTTAGCAAGTTAAACAGCGTTTTAAAATAATTGGGGGTAAAAGATTTTTTTTTTTAAAAAAGCCCAGCATCTCATTTGTGACTCATTTGTATGTTAAAGAGAAGAACAGCATTTTTAAGTGTTGGGTTTCAGAGCAGTACAGCATATTTAAATTCAGTAGGGATTAAAGCCTGCAGCATCATCATGTGCCGTGCTGAATTAAAATGAAGTATACAGCAATTTTTCTTTAATTTCAGAGGTGTGTTAAGGTGAAGACATCATTCTCTCGAGTGCAAGGAGGATAAAGGCTGTGGCTCTGGATTAGTTTTATTTTTCCCTGACAGTGAGACTCTAAAGTATGGGGTTGAAAAAAATAAACCCAGGATGCATTAAATGGAGGAAGCAACACTCTCAGTAATGCCACATGTCTAGGAGCATGTAAGAAAGTTAAAAAAGTTTTCTTTCTCTTCAGGTGAATTGAATAATTTTAATCTGTTTTTTCAAGGTTCTATAGACCAAAGGAAGCTTTGTGCGCAGTGATGAGAGAAAGGAAAATTGAAGTCTTGATTTATTTTTAGCAAGACGGGACCGTGAATACAAAAGAATGACAAACTCTGTAACTGTAATGAAGAGAGAAAGATGAAGAGAAGGAGAACAGGTGCATGAGAGGAAAAGGTGAAAAACAGAATGACTAACTGAGATAATGAGCTGAAAATCCACCGCTAATCAATCCCAGTTTTTCAAGGGAGTGATGTGGTGTAAGGTGATTGGATAATAGCTCAGTGGCAAGTGAAGTGAGGAAGGAAGCAAGGGAAGAGGTCATCAGAGTGCAATTTCCACGATTAATCTGTACGAATGTTCAACACTTCTGAAAATGTTTGAATTTTAGTGATGATTTAGGGAGCTTTCGCACCTAATAGTTTTTCCAGAGTGTGAATCTGAGCGAACTTGATACTTTAGGATTGTTTTTTTATTTGGTTTGGTTTGGTTTCATACTGCATGTAACTAAAAGAACCAAAAAGCAACAAACATTGTCTCAAGGGTGTGTAGGACTGAAAATGTCTCCATAAAATACTTTCATGCATTACTCAGAAAAGAGGGCTGGGAAAAAGATATGAATTATTCTGTCTTTTTTGTCAGTCCATCCAGAACAGCATTGTTTAGTTGCTAAGCTTCTGTTCTGTATAGCCTGCTGTGTTCAGTGCCATGTTTCTCTAACTTTGTGTATGACTCTTGTTTGGAATGTTTTTTTTTATTATTTGTCTTTTGTTTAGTTAAAGGACTGTGCTTGTATCCACCACCACTATCTGACATTCAGCAGCATTACAGCTCTGTCCTCTTGGCTTAGGTCGCAGCTCATGACTCAGTTTAGCAGCTCACATCTACAAATAAAAATTAATAAAAAAACATGTTGCAACCCAAAACTCATGGCATGTTAGGTTCATTTCCTGCAATCAAGCCACACAAGAGTTTACTTGAAGTGGAACGAAACGTGTAGTTCACCAACTAAAACTGGTAAAGCGCTTTAAAATTCATTAAAATTATGTAAAGTTTGTTGCTTAAATATAAAGTTCTTGACAAATGACTAACATGACTGAATCATTCGGTGCTTAATCATTAAGAATTAGTTCATGGCGATTCAAAGTGGTTATGCTTCACACGTTAAGCTTCATGTTACCCTTTTTGACTTGTGCCATATACTCTGAATTAGATGTCTTGTCATGGATTCCCCTTCACGTCATGGTTCCTCATTTAAATGTTGCATATGCAAAAAACATTTGCATACATCCACTGAGTAGTGAAACTTGATATTGTAGTGATTCAGTAGAACAATAAACAGGTGAACGTTACAGTGTAATCTGCATCATCAGCCAGTATTCGAAGCAACCCTCTGCATTTGACAATGCAGTAAACAGAACATCCGAGAGTAAAATCAGGTGAATATTTGAAAATATTTTAAATTCAATGACATGCAAATGATCTGTGATGCGTAAATGCATCCAACTCATGAGTAAATTCATGATATATTCATTCTGAGAAATAGTAATGTTGGAAACAGAGTTACATGTAATGGATGGCTATAGTAAGATAAGACCAATGTGTTGAGTGTGAATTAAAAAAAAAAACATTTTTTAAAAATATGACCATATGCTTTCTGTTCTTTTATATTGCTTGTTTTTTATATTCTACAAGTCAATGACTCACCATCAACTAAAATCAAATCGGAGCTCCTGCATGCTGAGAAAATGCCAGGTTTCCTTGTTTTTTTTCTTCAATTATTCAGGTTACTTGCTGCTCAAATGGCATGAGCTAACACTCAATACCTATTGACAGTGATTTCCTTTTTAATAACTTCAAACTGAATGATACAAGACATTTTTTTTAAATTTCAAGAATTTACCCTATTTTTGACCATATTTATCTCATATGAAGGTAATATATGTATATTCATGGGATGAAAAAAAAAATAAACTAAACAGAAAACCCATGACAATATATTATTCTCAAGAGCATGGTAAGGAGTAAAGCCCCTATTTGCATCCAGAAGAGCTTTAATAGTCCTTGTTGGAATGCTGTCCTGAATGGTTTGTGTTGGAAATGACAGACGTTTTATTTCTTTGGTTGATGAAGGCACTGGACTTCAGAACTTTCTGTAAAGGTTCAGTGATGTTTATATCAGGATGGTAAAGTGGAACCTGAAGTGGTCTCCTGCTGTTGTAGCCCATCTGCCTCAAGGTTTGACACCTTGTGCATTCTGAGATGCTTTTCTTCTCACCACGGTTGTAAAGAGTGGTTAGTTGAGTTACCATAGCCTTCCTGTCAGCTTGAGCCAGTCTGGACATTCTCCTCTAACCTTGCAAATCTCCAAGGTGTTTCTGCTTGCAGAACTGGATTTTTTTTTTTTTGCATCATTCTGCCTAAACTCATGAAATATGACATGAAATATGTGAAAATCCCAGGAGTTTCTGAAATACACAAACCAGCCCTTCTGGCACCATCAACCATGCCACTGAGCTCACAGAGATTTTTTTTCCATTCTGATGTTTGATGTGTACATTATCTGAAGCCCTTCACCTGTATCTGCATGATTTTATGCATTGCGCTGCTGCCACGTGATTGGCTGATTGGAAAATTGCATGAATGATCAGGTGTACAGGCATTCCTAATAAAATGGTTGGTGAGTGTGTATACTGTATCTAATATAGGTTTTTTTAAGCATATTTGCAATCTATGTTAAATGCTGGAGTCAAAAATGAGACGACATAGTCTTGAAATTGAAGCCAGAGTTTATTCCAAAACAGAAGAGAAGCTCGCAGCAGCATCAGACAGAGAATTTATTCTGAAGAACTTCTAGAGAAGTTGTTGAAGAGAAGAGAAGAGAAGAGAAGAGAGATCAGAGCAGTAGTTCCTTTGTGGTTACATGCAGGTTACATATAGGACTAAACTGAGCAAAATCACTGCTCTGCTCATTCTGTTCATCACACATGAGCAAGAGGTTGACCAGGATGATGAAGAGCAAAACCAGAACCATTAGTATCTCTACTCTAAGATGTTATCGGAAAAGGAGCCATGAATTATAAAGGCCTTGAAGTACTCACCATCTTCATCATCCTGCCAGGCTCACAGTGAAACTGGTCATTTTAACACTGCGGTTAAGCCAGACGATCTTCCTGAAACCACAGTTAATCTAGCCACTCATAAAATTTAGGGACCTGGCTTTTAGATATTTATTTAGCGGTAATAGTCAAGTCAAGTCAAGTCAAGCGGTTTTCACTGTCATTCCTCTCAGAACAGTATGCAAGACTACATAAAGTGCACATACACAACAGTGTGAGACGAGTACAGGACAATAAATACACAGAACAGAGCAATAGATACACAGGACAGTAAATACACAGGACAATAATAATAGTGCCTAAAGTGGAGAGTGTGGTTTCAGGAAGAGCGGCTGGCTTAAACACAGTGTTAAAGCAACCAGTCCTGCTTCTTTTTTAACGGTCCACTGGATGTTTCCATCGTGCATCCCTCAGAAACATTTCTGTTTTGTTGTAAACATTTTCTGTTGTGTTTTTTGGCTTATTGCGGCATTTCTGCATTTGTATGCATCTTCTGCATTTGCAGCACATTGGCACCTGTCAGTCATCATACCATTTTCATCTGTAATGTGATATTAATGCAGAGTGTAGCACTACTGCTAATATAAAGTCTCTTTATATAAGAATGGACTCAAATACAAAGTTGATTCAACCAGCTGCCAGGTTTATCTGCTTAGACTAAAATAATAATAAAAAATTAAACAGATTTTCTTTATTAAATGCTGTCATGCCTGTAATGTGTACGATTAAAATAGCATGTTAATGAGTGCCGGGAGTCCGAGCTAATGATGCACACAGCGGTCCATTTACACAGGCTTTATAATGTATGTGTGTAAATTTCACAGCCAATTTAGCAGCAAATGAGATTAATTCATATATCAGCTTTTTTAGTTGGCCAGCTAGCTAAAATAAGCTAACCTAACATAATGTCTGAGAGAAATTTTAAGTTGTATGCAGAGATGTTTATAATCCTTACTGCTAATGCTATCTAGCTAGCTGATATAAGCTAACCTGAACAGATTTCTGAGAGAACACTTCAAGTCACATTCATAAATTCTCATAATCTTTACTGCTAATGCCATTAGCACAAGTTCATCATCTTCACCATTAACACTGACCAGAAAGGATTTCTGAGAGAATGTTTTGTCATGTTCATGAATGCTCAAGATCTTTATTGCTAATGCTAGCCAGCTAGCTGACATCAAGTCATATTAGCAAATATGCATAATATTTACTGCTAATGCTAGATAGCTGTCTAATTTAAGCTCAGGATTTTAAAGATATTACTCCTAACCTATAAAATATTACTCCTAACCTATAAAGCATTAAACGGTCTCGCTCCGCAGTATTTAAGCGATATGTTAGTACCTTACGTTCCGCCGCGCCTACTTCGCTCAAAGGATGCAGGCTGTCTATCAGTACCACGCATTGCCAAAACCACGGCAGGGGGCAGAGCTTTCTCTTACCAAGCCCCAAAATTATGGAATAGTCTCCCAGTTAATGTACGTGAAGCAGACACGGTCTCAGTGTTTAAGTCGAGGTTGAAGACTTATTTATTTAACCTAGCATTTAGCGACTAGTGTTTTTATCAAAGGAGTAGATCTGGGGGACTCGTGGATGTTGAGTTTTATCTCCACACGGTGACTGTGAGTGTACCTAACCACTTTCCTTCTCCTTCTGCCGAGCTACACTCCTGAGCTGCCGGTGATCCAGACCCCCCTACGCTCTGGACCAGATGAGCATCACTCCTGAGCTGCTGGTAATCCAGACCCCCCCCCCTTCACTCTGGACCAGATGAGCTACACTCCTGAGCTGCTGGTAATCCAGACCTCCCCCCCCTTCACTCTGGACCTGTCCACCGGCAATGCTTCATACTGCCACGAAAACGCTTCAGCTGTTTTCCATGGACTACACCAACACACATTGTGCTCACACACACGCACACTACAGTGTAAACCCATATGAGGATGGGTTCTCTGTTGAGCCTGGTTCCTCTCAAGGTTTCTTCCTATCACCATCTCAGGGAGTTTTTCCTTGCCACCGTCGCCCTGCTTGCTCATCAGAGACGGCACACACACACACTTCACTTTACTTTTGTTTGTGTAAAGCTGCTTTGAGACAATGACCTTTGTAAAAAGCGCTATACAAATAAAAATGAATTGAATTGAATTGAATTAAAGAGAATGTTAACAATCATATCCATAAATGTTCATAATCTTTATGAACTTAGCTAACATGAGCTAACCTGAAACAATTTCTCAGATGTTTGCTAGTTGGCTGACTTGACAAGATTTCCAAGACAATGCTTATATGTCCATAATCTCCACTATTAAATCTAGCCAGTAATCTTCACTGTTAATGCTAGCCACCTAGCTAACATGAGCTAACTGAAAGGATTTCTTGGATGCCAGCAGGATGTCTGGCATGAGCTCTCAATTTCTGAGAGGCTTTTTTAAATCATAAACATAATTATGAATAAGCTTCACATTTAATGTACTGCATTTAACAGAAACGTGGATTAAACCAAATGAGTATTTAGCATTAAATGAACCTTGTCCTCCTGGGTACAGTTATATACATCAGCCCTGTCTAACTGGCAGAGGAGGAGGTGTTGCAATTATTTATAATGATAATCTAGGAGTCACACAAAAACCTAGTCATAGATTTAACCCATTTGAAGTTCTTCATACTAACATAACATACATAGCCACAAAAAATAAGTCTACCCAGATGATTCTGCTAATTATTTACTGCTAATATTTCTTTACAGACCCCCATCGCCATATTCTGAATTCCTTTGTGAATTTGCAGATTTCGTCTCAAACCTGCTTATTTCTTTAGTCAAAGCATTAATTGTTGGAGACATTAATATATGATGCTGATAATCTAGATGACCCTCTGAGAGCAGTGGTTGTGTCCATTCTAGATTCAGAAGGGGTTAATCAGAACGTAATAATCAGGACCCACTCACGGTGGTGCTCACACTCTTGACAGAATACTAACATTAGGATTAAATATAGAAAATATAGTCTCATTTCCACAGTCTGAAGCTACAGTATCTCAGATCATTATCTTATCTCATTTAAAATATACATTAATCATAATATATGCACCTTGCCACGCTACCACGTCAAACACACATTCGTGCATTCTACTTCACAGAGTTTTATCAATAATCTCTGAGAGTTACCAACCATGATTGGATCACCATCTGATCCCGAAGACCTCAATCAGGCAACTGAATGCTTAGAGTCAATGTTCCACTACACGTTAGATAATTTAGCTCCACTTAAAAGAAAAATAATAAAAAGCTAGCACCCTGGTATAATGATCAGACATGCACTTTAAAACAGACCACTCGAAAATTAAAATGTAAATGGCATCAAACTAAATTGGTAGTATTTCAAACAGCATGGAAGGAAAGCCTCCTGAGCTACAGAAAAGCAGGCAAAGAAAATTATCGGGCAAAAATTCAGACTATTAATTTAAAACCAGACAGTTTTTTAACTAACCTTGTAGATAATATATAATATAGCAATATCAGATCAACAATTAGAATGTTTTACTCCCCTTCGAGAGAACGAACTTATTTCACTAATTTCCTCATCAAAATCATCAACTTGTATACTAGATCCCTTACATACATGTTTCTTCAAACAGATCATTTGAAGATAGTCAATTGAAGACAATCAATTCTTCCCTTTGCACTGGTTATGTACCTAAATCTTTTAAATCTTCTAAATCTTTTAAACTAGCAGTTATCAAACTCCTGATTAAAAACCTGACCTGTCAATTGTCCAACTATAGGCCAATATCAAACCTCCACTTTATCTCCAATATCCTAGAAAATGTTGTAGCACAGCAGTTATGCTCATACCTACATCAGAATAACATTCTGAATACATACATGAAATGTATCAGTCAGGATTTAGGCCTCATCATAGCACAGAGACAGCACTGGTTAAAGTGGTAAATGACCTACTACTGGCCTCTGATTGAGCTGATTGACCTCAATGCAGCTTTTGATACCAGTGATCATGCTATTCTCCTTCATAGACTAGACTATAAAGTTGAGGAATGTGTGAAGGACATTATTAACTTCTTTTTACTTAATTCTGACAAGACAGAAGTACTTGTACTAGGACCACATGCAGCTACAAGTAAGTTTTCTGATTACATAATAACTCTGGATGGCCTTTCTGTTTCATCATGTGCAGCAGCAAAAGACCTTGGTGTGATTATTGACTCCAGTCTTTCATTTGAAGCTCATGTAGATAATATTACAAGGATAGCTTTCTTTCATCTCAGAAATATTGCTAAGATAAGAAATATAATGTCACTACACGATGCAGAGAAATTTGTTCATGCTTTTGTTACCTCTAGGTTGGATTATTGTAATGCCTTACTGTCTGGATATTCCAGTAGATGCATAAACAAGCTCCAGTTAGTCCAGAATGCAGCCGTGAGAGTCCTTACTAGAACCAGAAGATATGACCACATCACCCCTATCTTATCCACACTGCATTGGCTCCCAATCAAATTTTGTATTGATTACAAAATACTACTATTGACCTATAAAGCACTGAATGCTCTTGTGCCTCAGTACCTGAGCGAACTTTTGGTCTTTTATGATCCGCCACACCTACTTCAATTAAAAGGCGCAGGCTATTTGTTGATCTCGAATAGTGACAGCTATGAATAGACGGGTAGAGCTTTCTCTTACAAAGCCCCACAGTTATGGAACAGCCTTCCAATTAGTGCTCGGAACTCAGGCACAGTCTCAGTGTTTAATTCTAGACTGAAAACATATGTTTAGTTAAGCCTTTTGTGAATAGTTTTTCTTAGGTACAGGGTCAGGTATGGAGGGATCACAGGCATAGAGTGTTGTGGTGAACTGGGATGTTTGGATGCTGTCGCCCCCCCACTCTCATGTGTTCACTCATGTTTATTGATGGTGGAGTGGCTGGCCGCTTTATGTCCCAGGGGCCTCATGTCTGTGTTACCTTCTGGCTCTCCCTTTTAGTTATGCTGTCATAGCTAGTCTTGCCAGAGTCCCTGCTTGCACTCTGCACGCAATGTACATTGTCATTAACCGTTATGGGACAAAAAGCATACCGAACAATCTCTCCCTCTCTCTCTCCCTCTGTCTCTCTCTCTATATCTGTCGAGCTACACATGCTACTCCTGAGATACCAGTGATCCTGACCCCTTCTGCTCTACGGACCTGCCTGATCCATCCTGATGCTCTACTTCTGGTTGATGTTCTCATCGGTTGGATGCTGGGGGTGGCTCCACATGGATTGCCTGAAGATCATTTGGGATTGCTGGGGATGGTGCCGCTTGGAAAACGCGGAGATGGTTTTGGACTGCGGTTCATATGGGCATTTGTACTGTGATGGCTTGGGACTGCGATTGCTGTGGTGGCTTTGGGGCTGCAGTTGCCGCGAGCAGTTTTGCAATCAGGTAGCCATCTGTGGACAGTGGATAGGTTCAACAAACCAGACTTACATGAAAACTGTAATGAATTTCCTGGTTACACAACTGCACTATTAAAGGGAATTATTTATACAGTAATTTCACTATCCTTGTCACCCAGATGAGGATGGGTTCTCTTTTGAGTCTGGTTCCTCTCAAGATTTCTTCCTCATATCATCTCAGGGAGTTTTTCCTTGCCACTGTTGCCTCTGGCTCGCACATTAGGGATAAATTCATACATTCATATGCACCAATTTGTTCTTAAAATGGTGTTACATTAAAAAGAAGCGTATAAGGAATAATTTAGAAAATTGGAATTTAAAATATGCATAAAAATGACAGAAGTTTCAACCTGACTTGAGAACCTTTTCCTAGTGGCACTGGTGGTGTGCCACAATGATTAGAGCATGTGATTTGGGAGAACTGTAAACTGTACTGACTCTTATTTTTGTAGCAGGTATAATTCTTCAGTTGCCATAACAACAAATTAGAGGTTATGAAAAAAACATAACTAATTTGATTTAATTTGAATAATTGTTTGTGTAACGTTTATTTAAGATGTACGGAAGGAGTCTCCAGTGTCAGTTTGTAATGGTCAGAGGTAACTTTATCTTAAAACTAACTTTGAAGTTTTCCGACATCTTCATGACAGACAATTTTATGCTTTTGTTGTTTTTTGGTAATTCAGCAAGCTGAGTGTTTTTTTTTTGTCTAATTAATTTCAAGAGAGAAGAAAGAGAGGTTTGTGAGGGAATAATTGTTTATAGCTGCTATAACATAAGTGAGAATAGGAATTTATTTTGCAGATATTCCACGACATGTGGAAATGTAATTATAAATGTATAAAAATGTAATCGTTGGTAAATTGCTGTGGTCCAAGAAGAATAAAACACTGCAGGACATGCTGTGTTAAGAAAATAATGAACATTGGAGTGGTAACAGTAAATCCACTTCATTACACCACACTGCCATTGTTTATTTTCCTATAATAGCACAACACACAACATTTTACACCTTGCATAATTGATATTAAAATTAAATAGTTCATGGTTTGGAATTGCTAATGACATATTGTTAGGAAATTTTCTACATTTTGTTAATTCAGAAGCAAAAAAGGCATGCACAGTAGCAGTTTTATAGGAATGTTAAAGCAGTTAATCAAACTCATTTTACACTTAATTTTTCAATCCACAGCTCCCTGCTACTTAAAACAGAATAACAGGATCTGGTTAATCAAGCATCGATATGATTAATTCACATCACAGTTTTTCAGAAGCAAACATGGCGTTCATGTACCACATAGCTGCCAGAAAAAACAAGGATTAAACATTTCACTGGCACAGGAAAAGGGAAATTAAAACAAATCAAAACTGACTAGGTTATTGTTATTGTACTTTATTTGATTTGAATTGTTATTCTACTGTATTAACCCCTTAAAAATCTATATAAATCTATAAAATGAAAAATTTCCTAGTAGTTTTACTGTAGCTACTATATAAGTAGATACAAAAATATGCTTTAAAGAGACAAACTGGATAATTTAAATTATACTTTACTAAAAAAATAAGAAAATAAATATGTATTGTTTGTTATTCTCAAATTAGTTTAAGTGCTAAATATGTAGCTGAATTCTGGTAAAGATTGGCACATTTTGGCAAAAATTGGATTTTTTCATATATCAACACACCAACTTTAAGAAGCCATAAATATATTTCAGAAAGCCAGTGTAGAAATGTTTTATTTAGGCGACTATCTAACCTTGCCTTGGCGTCTGCCTGCAAAGATCATGTTGTTTAAGGTGCCAGTTTAATAAAGACCTAGACCTGGTAAATCATTCAGTCTGCCTAAAGATATCTGAAACCTCACTAGCAAAGTGTGCTTTTCTGACAGTTTGATCAAGTTGTTGATTAGCGGCGTATCATAGCAAAATTGACACGACTATTTCAGTTTGTAATCAGGTACTGGCTGTGAGAGTCTCTTTTAAAGTGTGTGTGAGTGAGCGTGTGTGATTGGGGACAGGTGCGTGTGATCAAAAGTCCGGTGATTGGGATTGGGATAGTGGCAGTGGGTTCTGGAGTGTGTAGTCCGGGGCAGCCATGTTTGTAGGCCGAGGTGTGTTCTGGGAAGTGGAGTTCGTGGATTACGTGGACCTGACACTGTCAAAATCATAATCAAAACAGAGAAGAGCGCTTTCACACTCTGTTCAGACAATGAACTTTTAAGATATTTAAATGACCTAATAAATAAAAAGACAACAACTAACAAGAAATTTCATCAACAGTGAAGAACTTAGCGATTTTTTTTCCCCCGAGGATGTTAGCGATAATGAGGCTGGTGTTTATATAACGCGAGTGACTTTTACCTCATGTGATGAGACAGACGCTGCATTCGACTAGAGGTTGTAACCCGTGATTTCCAACCTCCAACCAGGAAAAACAAAATGCCTTCTCAACTCGGAATTCCTTCCCAGGAACTCAGCAAGTGACGTCAAATCAATATGGCTGCTCACATCATCAGCAGTAAACACAGTAGCACCTCCTACCTTTAAAAGAGTTATACCTTATATACAAGTACTAGCTTTAGTTCAATCAACATCAGACATATTTACATGTTAAATCTGTAACAGTGACTATACAGTTTGTTGTTTTAGGGAGAAAAATATACATCACTCATCACAGTTAGTTAGCTAGCTTGTTGGAGGCGTCCATGTTTTTTTTTTCCCACTTTGTAGCTTGAATGCATGGAGGTCGAAAATGACATAATTCTGAGATCTGACTTCCTGCTTCCCATGTATGATATTCATGATTCTGATAATCAAAGTGAAAACTCATTTTCTGTTGTCAACGTATAATTGGAATGAAATATTTAAATGCAATTTTCTCCCTTTTCACGTTTGGAAATAACCAGATCATCACTACTGCAAAAGAACATGTTTCTGGTCTTAGTCACAGTTTTCAGAACTACGTATAGTAGAAAATGCAGGCTTTCACACATTTTATGACAAAATTATTCTATTTTTACTGTAATTACTGATTTCTGTGGCAGTAAACAAACTTTTTTTGTTCTTAACTCCCCTGAACACTTGATGTAGTATTGGCATTTATGATTCAGGAAAGTTTGTGCGTTCTCCTACTGAGCTGACATTTATAAAACTTTATCTTTAGAAAAGAGTGATTTCTCTGGAAGAAAAGCTGCATGGCTGTAAATCGCTGTTCTCACAGGCTGAACCACACCACAAACCCAGAAAACATTATCATTTTCTAAAATTTTCTGAATTCCTGCTGCAACTTTATCAAGACATTTAAGGTCAAGCCTTTCAGTCACTCAGCAGGAACAGAAATATTTTTATCAACCAGATACCTTTGAGCTTCATGTACTTTTTTTTTTTTTTAAAGCGCAATTACTTCAAGGAGAACATCTTTTGAGTCACCAGATCCACCCCCTTTATTTCCATTCTGCTGTTATTCACGGCACTCCTCCGTCTTCCCTTCCTCAGGATCCCTTCCCTTCAGGCAGACTGTCTATTGAAGTTTTGAGGTCAGTAGGGTGCATGGAGATGCAGCACTAGTCCCACTCATACTTCTCGTTTTTCCTAGAGCTCAAGATTTTGTGCGCAGAGAGAATACAGAAGTCCATAGTCATGCTTCGTGTTTAATTAATGACAAGGTTCACATCCTGAAAGCTGGTCTATAACAGGAAATGCCACACTTCAGAGTTCATCGGAAGAAGTTCAAGAATCGGAAATGTTGCACCATTAAAGTTTAAATGGTGGCATATAAAAATTCTCTTTGGGCTCATGGTGGGGAGTCTTAGGCTCATACATATTTGAGTCACTACTCAGGAAAAGATATTTCCAAGGTTGTCATGTTTGCAGTTTTCCAGCGGAATTATTTTCAATTATTATTAGAGAGAAGAAAGAGGAAGCCTCAGTTATAATCAGGATCGATTGAGTTGCGCACTTCCTTAAGTTGATTTTCTGGGTGCGGCATTCAGATCATGCAAATCACGTGTATAGTACACACCTCTGACATTTTCAGATTCTTGAGCATAAATATCCGAGATGGGGTTTTTTCACTATCATCACTATCATCCGCCTTTAAACACGAGCACTTGCCTTTAAACCGGAAAAAAAAAAATCAGGGATAGAAAATGCAGACTGATAAAGGAAACACTATAGCAATAAATGTAATATGAGTAACATAAAAAACAAGAGATGTTTTAAAAACGAGATCAGTATATAATGATATATGAATGGAATGATTGCATGCATTAATAAACATGCACAGGAGTGTAGTATATTGCCAATATTTTGCTACATGAATCCTATCACTGCAAATTTGGTTTCATTTTAAAAATTGGCTTCCACACTCATTACTTAGCAGCTTATAAAATAGCACTTGATCCAGCACAACTTATTATTTTACATTTTATTTATTTTTATATCCTGCTTCAGCAGTTAATTGTGAGCAGAATTTAATAAAGCCGTAAGATATTAAATCATGTTCATGAAATTATAATATGTGTGGGATGTAGGTGGTTTAATCATACTTTTAATTTTGATTTGTGAAATTAATAAAATAATGTGAATGTTTTGGTTAACTGAAAGTGCTCTCCTGTAAAGAAAACCCATGGTTTGAAGGATAAGATGACTGAGCACCTGTCTGCTACACTTACAGCTCACTTTAAATTCATTTATAAATTTATCCATAAAAAAATCTCAAAGATTTTTGAGATGTCTCTGATTAAGATGTGGAAAAAAACTTTTTGTTTACATTAAAGAGATGATATATTTTTATATCAAATGTATTATATTAATTAATAGTCATATTAATTTATTCAATATTGTCCTTTAAAGGCATTCCATAGTTTTTTTTTGAGTGTATTTACAGCGAAAACATGCAGTAAATTTCAGCGTGACATACTGTCACTTCAAGTGTGAAATGTGAAGAGTTTCGTAGGCCATAGAGATATATTATTTTTAAATACCTTATAAGAAAAGTGCACATCTATAAAGAGCATTTCTGATTGAATTTAACTGAATATAGAGGAGGAGCTGAATGACATTTGTCGAGCCAGGAGAAAGATCAGAGCAGTGACATGGAAAACTCCGACTTTTACCTTTAATAATCCCTGAATGAGCATTTCATGCTTGTTCACTCTGATGTCCTTGTCCGAGTTCAACCACACCCCTTTCTCAATACCTGACTGATAATGGGTGATGGCCCCGCCCACTTCATGCAAACGCCCTCAGAGCCCTGGTTCTGTGACTCTGTAGAGGAAATATAAAAATATAATAATTATGGAAAAGTCGATGTGGCAGAGGTGAGAGATTTAGTTTAGATAGTGTCACTTGCAGAACGTTGTGAGAACGCTTAAGCGTCAAATCCTGTGAGAGTCGAAGCTCTTCCACAAACCAGAACTAATCATTAATGTATATTCCTCCTAAACTACAATTTTAAACTACAATCACTACATCAAAATCCTTGTGGGGGCATTTGGTTCACACCAAGATATGAAACACACACACACACACACACACACACACAAACCTTTCCAAACATTCTCCACTCCCTTGTGTTTGTGCTTTTAGCTAGAGTACTTGCTGTAACAGTCCTGTTACTTTTACTTTATTTGTACCTGCACTTAGAGGAGAGAGCATCAAACCAAACACACACACACACACACACACACACACACACACACACACACACACACGCAGTAGTGGTAATGATCCTCTTGACCTGCACAGATGGTGAAGTTCTGTC
Organism: Pangasianodon hypophthalmus; assembly: GCF_027358585.1. NCBI lineage: Eukaryota > Metazoa > Chordata > Actinopteri > Siluriformes > Pangasiidae > Pangasianodon > Pangasianodon hypophthalmus. Next base: position 22,686,836 of record NC_069726.1, on the reverse strand, counting down.
ATCAACCCCAGCTTCCTGAGACACACTGGACTAAATTAAATCCTGCTTTATTTATTTATTGTTTATTTCATTTCCTGTTTAAATGTTGGCTTGATTCAGATCACACGTTTTGTTCAGGACTTTGTGAAGTAACTGTATTCATGAACGGTTTAGAGCAGTGTCTGTGTGTGTGTGTGTGTGTGTGTGTGTGTGTGAGTCGTGATGTTGTGGTATTGATCCGTATCGAGCACTGAGACGGAGGCCGTGATGGCGGAGACTCGGTTCATCACTCTGCACTCCCACTCACTATAAAACACACTTTACTCAGTTACACAGTAGACAGAATAAAGCCACACTATACACTTTACCATCTGACGCTGTGTTTAAACCCCGTTCAGCTTCTGTCCATCAATTTTCACAATATAATAAATAATAAACTCACCTGCCTTGTCTGACGTGCACTAATCAGACATCTGATTAACCGATTTCAGATCTTGGTGCTGGACGATAGATTACTGATGTGATTTTCACCGCATAGTCATCAAACTCAATTCTCTAAAATAGATCAATTGGGATATTTTATTATTTATTATTTAAAATAAGTAATAAAATGTAAATTGATTATATAATGTATTAGAAAAGTTATAATTTATAATTCGTTTCGATTTAGTGGTTACTGAGAGTGAGTGAGTTTATTATTTGAAATGACAAATTAGGTGTAAAAATTTCAGTAAACAAACCAATAAATAAATAAATAAATAAATAAATAAATAAAGTTAGTGAAAGTGAGTAAGCGAGATTAATTGGGATTTTATCCATAAATATGTATTTTTTTTATTATTTATTATACAAAAAATATAAAATAATATGAAATGTAAAAGTAAAAATTTTAATTTAATTTTGAATTAACTGTGAATTTGAATTGAAATTGAATTAACATGACAAAGAAACAAATAAATAAATTAAAGTTTTTACTGAAATTGAGTGAGTGAGTGAGTGAGTGAGGTTATCCCTATGTGTGTGTATATACATATATATATGAACTGAAAGTGAAATACTGAAAGTGAGTAAATGAGAGCAATATTATCCATAAATATCTATATTTATATTATTTATTACTTAAAATGTTAACTTAAATGTAAAAATAAAATTACAAGTGAAATGTATAATTCAATTAACAATTACATTCAATTGAAAAAATTAAAATTTTTTTTTTTTTTTAAATCTAATATTATTTTACAGTTTAATATTCAGTATTATTATTCAGTATTATTCAGTATTATTATTCAGATTAACTAAATATAAAAATAAATATAAAAATAATTAAGCTAAATATCCTTACTATACTTACTAAGTTAGGTAATTAATGAGTCGTTCTTGAATTAAACTGAAATGTAATTGTTGGTAAATTGCTGTAGCATAAGAGGAATAAAACACTTTGGGACTTTAGGAAATTAATCAACACTGCTGTGGTAACAATAACTTCGCTTCATCACACAACCTCATCGTTGATTATTTTACTATACCATAGTTTATAGTTATAAATGCGAGAGGATAAATTAGAATAACTGAAATCGTCATGGTTACCGAGGAATTAAAAACATGAGCTTGTAAAACAGATTCATTCATTCTGTTCAAGATGTCCTGTATTCGGCTGAACTTTCAAGCAAATTAGCAGCAAAATTAGCCGAGGGTGAGAACGATCTGTGCAGAAAAACATGTGGAGAAATGAAAGCACTCAGACCCAATTTCTCGACTTTACAGCAGCCTCCAATTACGACATAAATGGGTCATGAGCCGAGCTGAATGACGGCCACATGGAGCATCACTCATGAGCACGGCTCTGTGATTATCTTCACAAAAGTCTGCTTTTTCTTTAAACACAATACGAGTGTGAAGCTTTATGAGGAAGCAGGGGACAGGCGGTAATTAGATCATAGCGGCGAGGTTTAATTACCTGGAGAAAAACACAGAGCAATTAGAGAGCGAGAAAGCAATATCGAGAGACGAGGAGAGTGTGTGTGTGTGTGTGTATGTTTGTGTGTCTGAGAGAGAGAGAGACAGCATTGTGTTAGCAATCAGTCTATATGACATGTGATGCTGAGGTTTTGTTTGTCTCTGCTTTATTGAGGTCGTCACTGGCCAGGCGTCTCTGTGTGTCTAGACGTATTATTTATGAAGTCTGATTAAAAACCAGGGTTTGAATTGATGAGAGATGTGAGAGGATCCCGTCTCTCTGGTTAATAAATATATATATATAAAAATGCACTAATGATCTCCATTGTCTTTAATGTTCCCTTTGGATAAACATCATTATGCGATATTAACATTAATTCTGTTTTTCAATTTAAACCATATTTGAGATGTAGACATGATGTTTAAACATGTTTACCCAATACACACTCACATCCAGAATTATTGGTACCCTTAAAGATAAAGATAAAGGTAATGATAGAGAACTTATTCATTTGTTCATTCATCTTCGGTAAGAGCTTTATCCTGGTGGACCTGGAGACTATCCCGGGAAAACTGAGCACAATGCAGGCCCAGGATCAGACGCCAGTCCATCACAGCGCACCACATACTTATTCACACCTGGGGGCAAGTTAGCATAGCTGATCCACCTACCTGCATGTGTTTTGGATAGGAGAACCCAGAGGAAACCCAGGGAGAACATGTGAATATCTGTACAGACAGTATCCCGAGATCAGGTTCGAACCTGAGATTCTTGAGCTGTTAGGCAGTAAGGCTACCCACTGCACTACCTCCAATACCCTTAAGATATACCTCATATAGGAAGAAAGATATTGAAGAAAAACTATTTCAGACATGTGACCTTGCTGTGACCTTGACCCTGTTTGGATCAAAATCCAATCAGTCCATCTGCTCCAATGCATTATGATGATAATTCCATATAAATCCTACAAACATTCAATCACTCCTTTCTGAGATATAACGCTAACAAGAATCTCCGATGGATGGAGACATTAAAAAACTTAACGTTTCTGACTTAGGCCACGCCCCCTTCGTTATGTTCATTATGTTACACATCTTAAACACACACACACTCACACTCAGAGTCTCTTTGCTATTAAACTTTGCCTCTGTAGTGTCATAAGATTTTCCAGCAGAATTTCCCAGTGAAATTAGAAAGGTGGATCTTTTTTTTCTGTCTAGACTGATTGCCTAAGACATTCTTCATCTCCGTCCTTTCCTGAGCTTTAATCATTTAAACATTTGCAGAGGGAATGAGAGCGGAGCTGAGGATTCGGTATTCCTGAGAGTTATGATGAGTACAGCAGAACATCTCTTAAGACCGTCACTGAATTTACTTTAACATTCAGAGTTGTTGCTGCTAAATACATGCTGCTGAGTCAGCATTTCTTTTAAAGCCGCACTGTATATTTTTTTCCCCCTTCATACTCTGACAGTTTAAGAAATGAGCTTCATTTAACACTGAAGTAGAAAAAAAATGAAAAGGATGTTGATTCCAGTTTGAATGGTGGCAGGATGTTTAATTTAAAAATCTTTTACATAAAAGAGACAATAAACCCACGGCGCGATACAAACCGGGACACCAATTTCTCGTTTTTGTTTTAATGTCACGTTGGTGATGCTGTTCGGATCTGTGTGTCTGTCAGACATTCACACACTGAGTTCCCCGAGAAATAATTATCTCTGCAGCTGAGTGGAACATGGAGGAAACTAGATTTGACACAATTCAGAAGCAAATCTGTCACTCAGAAAGTCGAGTTCATCTGATTTCTTTATCTGTCTGCTGGCTGAATAAACCTGCTGCACACGGCTTCATGGACACGGCTGCTTTTTGCTGTCTCAGCCCCTGAGAGCACTAATTTGTTTCTGCAGTCTAATAGATCGCAATAGATTGTAGTTAGTCAGCAGCTTTCAATTAGTTTACAGAGAATAATTGCGTAAATGATGGCACATGTAAAGAAAGTGCAGGGTTTTGTGAGTGCTAACTGTGCTCGAAAACCTCGGCGTGCTCAGATCTCCGTGAGATCTCCAGAAGATAAAATAACAAGATAGCAACTCAAAATAATTACGTACTACCATGTAATAATGAGTGATTAAGTCAAAATAATGAGATAACCATTAAAACACATAATAGCTTGTGTCAAAAGAATGACATACTATTTTAAAATAAAGAGTTATTAAGTTTAAACACTGAGATAATGACTCAACATAATGACAATATCTTGAAGTAACAAGATAATTTGAAATAATGACGTACTATCTTGAGTATTAAATAATGAGTTGTTAAGTTTAAACAATGAGATAATAACTCAAAATAATGACAAAATCTTTCAAACTAAATGATGAGATAATATCTCAAAATAATGCCATACTATCTTGACATAATGAGTTAAGTCAAAATAATGAGATAATTCAAAATAATGACAATATTTTGAAATACAAGTTATTAAGTTTAAACAATGAGATAATAACTCAACATAATGACAATAGCTTGAAACAAAGCGTTATTACATCTAAATAATGAGATAATAATGTGAAATAATAACATAAAAAATACAACAATGAGAATGCAGTAATCACAAAATCATTTCATCATGTCATTGCATCTAAAGAATGAGATAATAACTCAAAATAATGACATACTATCTTGACATGAGATATTAAGTCAAAATAACAAGAGAATAACTTTCTAATTTTTATTAAGTCAAACACAACAATACTATCTTGAAATAATTAGTTGGAAATAATAACCTACTGTCTTGCCATGATGAGTTATTCGGTAAAAAGAACACAAAACAATAACTTAACATCTGGAAATAATGAGCCATTAAGCAGAGGCAATAAGATAATAAAACAATGTGATGCTATCTTGAAATAAAGGTAAGTTAAAAAAATAAAATAAAATAAAATAATGGCGATATAACAAGATAATAACTATAAAGGACATCTTGAGAGTTATTAAGTCAAAATAACAACAAAGCATCCTCATTGCAATGCTTATTGTTCCCTTTTTTATTACATCTTTGCTGTATACTTTCATATATTTGTTTATTTCTTCTTTCTATGAGTTATGAGTAGTACTAGCAATAAGATTGATGAATAAAATGTAAACATTATTAAATAAAATATGTAATGTGTTTAAAGTCATTTTAAAATCAGTCTATCATGAATACCTTAATATTTTGTACTCTACCTTTTTATTCTGTTTCATAAAAAAAAAAAAAGTAAAGCATTAAATTATCTTATTGTGTCTTTTGAGCCATTAAATCAAGCTAATAGCTGCTTCAGCTTGTTTCATTCTGTGCGATTCATGCCAGAAAGAGATTGGGCTAAAGTGGGCAATTTGTTTCAATTTGTTAGGATCACGTCCAAAAAAGCAGAAATGACTCTGAATCATCATATAGAGTACACCACGATTCTGTGGATTCAGTGAACATGTCCGTAACCCTCAGTGTGTCTAAGAGCGAGGTCCCGGAGTCATCCAAGCAAACTATACGCTAGAAATGCTAAAGTCATCAGTTTTGGCTAAAATGTTCTCCCGTTGGTGCTGCTAGCAAATTTCTGAGTGATGGCTGCCATCCTTATGGTGTCATAATGTCCTGCTAATCATCTAATCCATCGCAATTAGAATCTATCTACTAAATATATATCTCTGTTTAAACTTTATAGTGCTAACTGTGTGTCATCTGAGACTGATTAACATTTAAAAATTGGCTTAAAAGCACATTTCAAACTAAACTGACGTCTCAGTGTTTGTTGTCAGTTAAATATCTCAGGCCTCTCAGTCGAGCTACTGAAATAAAAAGGCCATTATTTATAAAATGTTTCTAAAAAGATTTAAATAAAACAATTTCTGCTTGATTCTACAATTGCAGTGACATTTAGCCAGGGATTAGAAACGCTACAGGATACAAAAAAAACGAGAGACGAACAGAATTTTTCATTGATCGAAAATGTGAACAACATGAAATTGTTCCAGAATCAAAACATTCTTTTAAAAAAGTGCTTAACTGGTTAATAATGATAATTTCCCAACAGACCTAATTTCCTGTCCAGAATTCATCACTTCCTGTCTGGCTACAGGAAGATATGACGTTAGACGTTAGCTGCTATAGCCAGGCTTTAAAGAAGGGTTGAAAATTGACAGGAAAATCAGTAGAAATTTTTTTTTCTACAATTCTGCAAGCAACAAATCAAACACTGCAAAGTGGAAGGATATTAAAATTTAAATATTAAAAATAAATACACATTTCTAGTTAAAGGCAGTGTTTGGTTTTGGTTTTATTTATTCTCTAAGCTTCCTGTAATAGAGTAATATGATAAAAATAGTAATTAAAGAATTCTAATAACAATTTTTTTATTTCGTTCTAACCAGTTTCCAACTAAAAGTGAGCGTGGCGCTCTGGGGCAGGACCAGAAAAATTAAAACAATAAAAATATCATTTCTGTTCAGTCCAAAATGAAAAACATATCATTTCTAATCCCTGCCTATAGCTCCTAGTAAGTCTTAAAAATGAAACCTTATTACATTTTAAAATCATTTTTCAAAAGTTAGTCTAAGAAAATATGCATTTATCCATTAACCAAAAAATATTTCTTTACAAGGTTTATTTGCTGGTTGTGTGTTGCTCTTAAAGGAGAAACAGGGCTGATTTTTTTAGCACAGAATTAACATGCTAATAGCATGCTAATAGCATAATAGCTAATAGCAAAGTAAAATATAAAATATTTTACTTTCAATTTATAATTTGGGTAACAGACCAAGACCTGGTCAGTCGATATCACAACATCGTAAATAGAGAAAATAAAACAAACAACAATTGAACATACTTTTCTTCTTCTCATGATCTTCAGGAAATTCATAGGATCCAAATTTCTGTTGTGGAATATTCCAGATCGTTCATAAGGGTGAATGTGGTTAGATAACAGGGTTGAATGAATGTTGTGAGAGTAAAATGTGCATTTGTCTTAAACTACAATGGATGACTCGTGGAAAAGGATGTTTCAAGGATGAGATTTTAAATGGATTCAAACATTAATGCAAAATTTATCTGATTTAAGTTATTATATTTCAATTTAAAGTAGTTATAGTGTACATCAGCGCTGTTTTTTAAGTGCTACAGATTTCGTGAGTTTTATTAAAGTTTTGAGTTTTTTACAGAATGACATTTTATCTAATAATAATAATATGTTTTATTTATATAGCACCTTTCCACAGCTCACGGACACTTTATATTCCAAAAACTAATAGACATAGGAGAAGAACAAATAAAGAACAATGATAGAAATATTTCAACTGTTAGGGAAAGAGCCAAAGTACTGAAGAAATAAATGTGATTTAAAAAGAGGTAATATTTCAGAGGTTTTGAAAGTTTTGGAGCCATGATGGCAAATGATCTGCGACCGACGGTGGAAAACGAAAGCGTGGTACGATGAGTAGGCCAGAAGCAGAGGACCTGAGAGTCTCAGCTAGGATGCAGGGTTTGTATCTGTTTAAAATGTCTTTTAGTTGTACTTTATATACCTATTTGTAAGAGTAATATCAGTAAATTCAGCCAGCTTGCAAGCCGGATATGAGTCTGATGAACAAATATGTGATATGTGTAAGTACATTATCAGAACAAACCTCAGTATATTATCAGAGAATACCGGCTGTAATAAAGCATCACAGCACATTATCAGGTTTGGGATCAGTAGCAGAGTTACATTATTCATGCGAGATTACCATCACACCCTAAATAACGTCTGATCTAAAATTGCAGTATTGAAATGAAGAACCTTCTTCACACCTCAAAGCCATTTTCCATATTTATCCTGCACCTGAGAGCCATAATTCTGACGAGAGGCAGAGAGGGAAACGGCGAACGGCAAAATGACAAATTGATGGTAAGAGTGTAATTTATGGCAGACTGGTGGTTGGAAAATGGATGTATGCGCAAAAATATGGGTATTTACATCAATTTATTTGGATGGTGAGGCAGAAATCAATCCAAGAGCACAGCACTGGGGCTTTGGCAGTGAATGGATTTGAAATCGGAACATTTTGTTTTCTAGCACAGATGCTTAAGTACGTCGTTGAAAGGCTAAAGCAATAATTGTTCAGGTTATTTTTTTTTTTTTCATATAAAGCTTTCTGGAACTGGATTGAAGGTTCATTTCAAGTGTTTATGATCTTCACATTGTGCTATTCAGCTTAGCTTCAATGGCAACAATGCTTATATTGTATCATTCCCTCTTCAACTGAATGATAATAACACTGACATTGTACCATTCAGCAGGCTATGTAATGTGTGTATTATGTTATTTATTGTTCAATATAATAATATCGTATTAACTACATTACTGAGTTTTGAGCAAAGCAGGAATCACGTCTGATCAACTGCCAGTAAATAAGCCCAAGAAATGATTTTATCTCACAGCGCTGTCGAATTCTAGATCCTGATTGGTCAGGAGGTGTTGATTCAGGTTTATAGTCAAATTATAATATAATTATATTCTATATTAATGCGCTCATTCTATAGTAACAGCTTCCTCACAGGGACTTTTACTGTGGACCCTCCACATAAACGGATTAAAAAACACACATAATCATTGATATGCTGTAAGGACATGTTTATGTACCATTTATGGAAGGAGTCTCCAGTGTCAGGGCTTTGTAACTGTCAGAGGTAAAGCTGTAACTTTACATTTTCCGATATCTTCAGGACAGACGATTTTACGCTTTGTGATTTTTCGGTGACATGACAAGCTGCAGTTTTTAGTCTGATTAACTTCATGAGAGAGAAAAGAGAGAGGCCGGTGAGGGAACGACTGTTTCTAGCTGCTATACAGTACATTCCTCAAGATTAAATGTAACTATAAATAAATAAAAAAGTATGATATATTCTTTAATAAGTGAAAAGTTTGCTATAAGTGTAAATCGCTGTGGTATAAGAGGAATGAAACACTTTGATAAGTGCTGTTATAGGAAAATAATAAAGTCGTGGGTGGTAACTGCAAATCCACTTCATCACACCACCCTGTCGTTGATTATTTCTCCATAACAGCATGAAACAAAGCTTTATTCCGACTGTCAAAGTTTTATTCCTCCTATACCACATCAATTTGCCAACGATTACAATTTTTATTCATTAAATAATGACGCGTCATATGTTTTTATCTGTTTATAGTTACAATGTTTTGTAATGTCCATGAAACAAATGTGTGCCTTAAGTATCAGCAAATGACTCATAAAATGCTTCTGTAGGAAGACATCAAATAAACAGGCTACTAAACTACAGCAACTCCAAAAGATATGCCATTACTGTGGTGTAAGCTAACAATTTCTAAAGAGTTGTCAATCACATTAAGTTGTTACATTAATCTAGCCAAATAGTGATCAGTTCCTGCACACTATTTTCTTCTTTTGTTCCTTACTTTTATTTTTACTTAAAAAAGCTAATGTTTTATTATTTTTTAAAGTCCAACAGAGCAAGTGTTCCCATACTACCTCCACGACCCTGCTCTGATGTGTAAGTATGTTGTATTTTATAGAATACTGCCTGAATTTCAGGACTTCCCTGTCAATAATTAGTATGGCTAACATGTACATCCTCTCCCACATGCCTCCAGAGGTCCACACGCTGGACGAACCTCAGTACGGCTCCATTAAATATCAACAGCAGGCCAGAGGAAAAGGCTCAGCACCGACTTCCTGTTGCAGCTCAAATAGACGAGGGGATTAGAGGCTGAAGCCTGAGGCTCAAGCTACAGATGGACTGGAGAGCTGAAATTGGATCTAAAGCGCCGGGGAGCTTAAAGCTGCCTCAGTGGTCAGTAAAGTGATTTTAGCATCACACGATTATGCGATATGAAGTCAAGATGTGTTTAGCTTTGGTGGAGTTTAGGACAGTAGGGTCAGAAGATTAGTCAGAAGGATGTTTTAAAACCCTTGTGTTGTGTTTTTTTTTATTATTATTTTGACATTGAAGTTTTCAAACTGCAATAAAGTGTCTATGTGTGGTTTTGTAATTAATCTTGAAATAAGTGTAATGTAATGTTTATAATATTTTTATTATTAAGATATTAAGATATGAAGTTTTGTTGTGAAGTTTTCAATGGATTGCTTATTTCCCATTATTACAGCTTTATGAGGCATTATTAGTTTATAAAAATGAACTCAATACAAACTTACAAATAATTGGAAACACAGCTGTAATGATTTATGAAAAAATGTTTTCATAGAAAGTGCACTCTAAAACTAATTCAGAGGACCTTTAGCTATTACCTAAATATAAAGCATAAACTCATCTGTCCTGAAGATGTCGGAAAACATAGAATTAACAGCTTTACTTCTGATTGTTAAAAAAGCACTGACACTGGAGACTCCTTCCATAAAACGCTCAATAAAAATCTATTTACAGAAAATGTCACCATATTAGCGATTATACACATTTTCCTCTGTTATGTGGAGAAAATTAATCAACACCTTCTGACCAATCAGCTGCAGGTGTAATGACTGGTGTGGAGCCAGATCCCTGTTTATTTTGTATATTAATATCATCTCTGTTTCTTTCTTTTTTCTGGATGTAGCCATGAGAGGAGTGAAGCTGAATGAGACAAGTGAGCTGGAAAGCTGCTGAACATATTACCATCTTACCTTGGATCTGCTGTGACACTCTTATACCAATTTAACAGCTGACTGGTTGTGTGAACATGACGACTAAATACATTTAAAACAAGAAAACAAATAAATACTCTTCTGCGTAGTTGCTGTGCTAATATTGTTGCATGGCTGCATGGTTTCCTTGTTAAATATTAAATAATTAATTTTTAAAAATCAGTGCTAATTACTAATCTTGTAATGCTGTGGTATGCATGTACGGGTCAATAAATAAATCAACAAATCAATAAAATCCCATGTGTGATATGATGTGCAGCAGCCTGACCCTCCTGGATTTGGGAAGCTAATAATCCCTGAGCTGCAGTAGCAGGAAGTGTCCTTGGAGGCTTAATTGTTAGTTGCAGCTTCCCACCTGCACATTCAAAGACACACTGAGATGGAAGTAACAGTTATTTCACAAGATTTCACTGAGCCAGAAAATAAACTGTCAAAAAAAGCTCACCTGTATGACGAGCTTTCAACAGCAAGTATTAAATTTCTACTGCAGCCATTTTATGTATATCTTACATATTAGCACAGAGTATATGTGGTGTTGTAGCTGTAAATGTTTCAAAATTATAGACAAAATCATTTTCACTTATGCATTATGACAAAGAAATCCAAATGGAATGGAGTAAAATGTAGTCATCTGTCATATGGCTAGGATTCAGTAGCATGTCACCTATAGCTGGTGTGAAAGACATGACACACAGTACCACAGCACTGTTGCATTCTGGTTTCTGATTGGTCAGAAGGTGTTAATTATTTGACAGAGAGTGTTTTATTCCTTACTTTGTAACAGGAGAAGGAGTTTATTTCCTGCCCCCTCCACAGCTCAGTGAGAAAGCAGATTAATTTCGTTCTGCTACTGCTGTCTTGTACAGATCGATCAACCAAATATCACAGTGTCTCTATTCACAATGTGGCACTTGATACTAATCGAGTGATGGAGGAGAGAGCAGGAGCTGAAACGAGATCTCAGCCTCATGAACTCAATTAACACTTTTCTGTTCAGTCCCAGTGAATCTGACTTTTATTGACGATCACATAAAATATTTTAGTAGTGTATTAATAGAGTGTTTTAATTTACAATACGAAACAAACAAACAAACAAACATTGACGTGACCTTTTGAAATCACAGCCAAGCTGTTTTCTGTAGCACCAAATCAGCAACAGGGATCAATTTAACGGCTACAGGATTGCATCTGGTACCCTAAAGCATTCTTCTGTTCTTCTCACTGGAGGAACCCTTAAAGGTTATATTTATAACTCTACAACAGATGGTGTCATGAATTCCCCCTCACAGTGTTTGTGAGTGCTGTTCTTGTGTAGCTTCATTTTGAGTTCACTCCATGTGCATTTGTTTTGGTTTTAGTGCTGTCTCCACCCCACTGTCCTGTCATTGGTGTGTTACCCGATTGTGTTCACCTGTTCTGTGTTTTGCCTCTGATTAGCTTGTCTATTGCTCTTTATTTATGTTCATTGTTGCAAAGTCTTATTGTGCATTTCTGGATTTTGACCCTTTTCTTTTCATTGATGATTAATTCTTTTCATTGTCATGGATTAAACTTACATGCCTGTGTTTTCACTCATGTCACGAACATCGACTATGCTTTTTGGATTGTCCTTGGTCAAAGATGGGAAAAGCCTGGGTACACTGTCAAAAACTTAATTACATGCATGGAGGTAAAAATCTACTTGAGTGAAAGTCAGAAAGTAGCTACATTTAATACTCATACTCAAATATTCATGAAAGAGCTGATCAAGTTCATCAGGCCTGACTCTGCCTGACTAGGTAGATCCCTAAGCAATCAGTCATAAGGGAAATATTCTGCTATCGCAGACAAACCAAGAACTTAGCTTGCTGGTTAGCTAATGTTTAATAACCCTTTTGGAATGAATGCTAGGGAACAAAAACAACAACAACATCGAACTTAAGCAATCAGCTAATTTAACAAAAATAATATACAAAATTTAACTAGCTAGCTGGGTTCTCAGGTTTTCTTCTCAGAGATATGTATGTAGGTGGATCGGATCGGCTATGCTAAATTATACCTGGGATTAGCTTGGGATCCACTGAAACTCTAACCAGGATAAAGCGCTTACTGAAGATGAATGAATGAATGAATGAATGATCTAGCTAGCTAATTTAACAAACAAATTTTCAAGACTTAATTAGCTCGCTATTTTAATGAGCTAATTTAACAAAGCTAATTTACAAACATAACTAGCTGGCTAAAAAACTTGCTATTTTGCAAACTTAAAGTTAACTTAACATTTAAGAAACAACATACTTCTTTAGATTTATTAGCCAATTTTAAAGAATTTAAAGAAGAATTTTGACGTTTCATCATATAAGAATTGCTGCCTCAAAACCTAATAACCTGCTAATTTGCTAATTTCTCGCCGTTTGGGATTGGTAACGAGAACTTCCTTATCAGACTGAAAATGTAATGAATAAAATGTAAGGTTTTTTTCTACTGGAAGTTACTTTACTAAGAGTATGATTATTCAGGTTCAGTAATGTTGATTAAAGAAGTAGTGAATCTTCCAAAATAGTACTTAAGTTTGGGAATAAACTACAATTACTCAAGTATTTTCCACCCGTCTGTAATAAATTTACCCTGAGTTTATGCTAGAAAAGACAGAGAAAAATGGCCTGTACATATTACAAGGTTCACTTTTAGAAATGATAACTTTAATTATTCACTATTAATTTTATAAAGAAAATAAATATAACTATTAAAATCAGTTACCTTTTTTCCTTAGGTTTTATTGCACAAGAACAGTGTACAATATGCAACAAAGTTCTTACCTGCATTAACAATACACACAAACATAATTCTCTTCATTACACATCTGCTTTAGTGGCGAATGTCACAATATTGAGATAAATAGCAGTTATGATTAAGTTGTTTATGCAGCGATTGTCTACAAGATTACAGCAGAGTGCTCAGTCACAGAAGCTACTGTACATAATGCAGTAAAAAATGCTACAACACAACCAAAAAGAGCAGAGTGCTTAGATTTCCTATAACCGAACTGAGACTTTTCACTGTGTATATGAAGAGGAAAAGGAAGAAGGGACACTAACTTTACCAGAATCATCTTTAACAGGAATGTACAAATCAATGTAAGCTAGCTAGCCAGCTAGCTGATGGGCTCTCAGTGAGTTTCTGGCTTCTTAGGAATCTATTTCCGCTAGCGGAGCAAAAATAAACAGAACATTTGGCCATATTTTGTCATAAAAGTCTCTTACTTGATATTAAATTCTTATTGAGTGAACTGTTTTATAAAAGCTCATGCTTGTGCAATAATGCTTAATTGGCGTGTCTCTTTCAGAACTCCCAGAATCCTCAGCGAGCCACGTCACAGCCAACACAATGAACAAACACAAACTTATCCCAGAATTCTCAGTCAGCCCATGCACATAACCTGACCAGTCACATGACCCCGACTACTAATCACACACACACAAGTATCTCATCCACAAACTCCTGAAATATCCCGGACTTTCACACACTTTTCACAAAGTCTCGCTCAAGCAGTCTTGCCTGTGTGATTCCAAGTATTTGATTGTTCCTGTTACTGCTATTTGTGTTCTTTGACCCAACACCCAAGGTTTTTTTTATTTATTTATTTTTCAGCTAGTCTGTTTAGTCTGTTTGAAGGTCACCTGACCCTTTGCTAGGTTTTGACCAAGCTTCATGAAGTGTTTAAGCTTTCCAGCCAACTGTGTTTTAAAATGGTTCATTTCTCGAGGTGCTCAAAAGAATCTAAGCCTGTGTAGCATGTATAGTTGTTTTAAATAAAAGATGAAGATTATATTAAGATTAAAATTTCACTAGCCTCACCGTCACAGTGTTGTCATGCTGTCATGTTAATCTGCGATTTAAGAAATTTAAAATTTTTAAAAAGTGTATTTTCATGTGACACAATTGTAGTTTCTAAATTGAAAGACTAAAAAATACAAGATTCATGTTAATTCAGGATGTGTCCATTAACAATAGAGAACTCAGTTCTGCCACAGAGCATAGATGTGAAAATTTTATCGGCTTAACATATACATATATACATATATACAGCATTATTACACAATATTTGAATGTTTTATTTCCTAAACCAGTGCAAGAAAGCACAGAATTTCGTATCCTTAAAATGGCATCACATGGATGGCACACAGCCAATCACAGCGACACTAGCCAATCGTGGGCGTCTGTGACCTTGGGTATGTGGAAGAGTGCAGACAGCACTTTCCTCCGAGCATATCATATGCTGCCCTGCGATGTACAGCAAATGGCTCGGAGGAAAGAGCTGGCTGGAAATTGGGAATTGACCAAGACCAAAATAGGGAGAAAATGGAGGAAGAAACCAAAAAAAGTAGAAAAAGATAATGGCTTGAGAAGCCCTGCACTAGACTCCAATCTCTGGTACTCGAGTCTCCTTTGTGAACCCTTAACCTGAATGCTATGGTAAATTATTTCTGGATGCCATGCTGCTCCAAGTCCTAAGTCTGAATAATAATGAAGAGCTGGTTGTATCCTTGGGAACATCTTTCTTCAAATTGTGTCTGTTTGTAGGCTTTCTGAGTTCGACATGACCACGTCCCTTCTCATGGTCAATAAAAGCAAACAGCTGTGGAGGTTCTGTATTAGGCATATGTTTTTCTTCTTTATATATGCTACCTCTGGGTAAAATCATTCGTAAACATGGTATTAGCTTCCACTTTTATGCTGATGATGCACAGTTGTATGTTGTATGAGGGACACCAACTTAATAAAGTTGAGGAATGTGTAAAGGACATTAGACACTGGATGCTTATTAACTTCCTTCTACTTAATTCTGACAAGTCAGAAGTACTTGTTACATAGCAACTCTGGATGGCCTTTCTGTTTCATCATGTGCAGCAGCAAAAGACCTTGGTGTGATTATTGACTCCAGTCTTTCATTTGAAGCTCATGTAGATAATATTACAAGGATAGCTTTCTTTCATCTCAGAAATATTGCTAAGATAAGAAATATAATGTCACTACACGATGCAGAAAAACTAGTTCATGCTTTTGTTACCTCTAGGTTGGATTATTGTAATGCCTTACTCTCTGGATGTTCCAGTAGATGCATAAACAAGCTCCAGTTAGTCCAGAATGCAGCCGTGAGAGTCCTTACTAGAACCAGAAGATATGACCACATCACCCCTATCTTATCCACACTGCATTTGCTCCCAATCAAATTTCGCACTGATTATAAAATACTACTATTGACCTATAAAGCACTGAATGGTCTCGTGCCTCAGTACCTGAGCGAACTTTTGGTCTTTTATGATCCGCCATGCCTACTTCAATCAAAAGGTGCAGGCTATTTGTTGGTACCTCGAATAATGAAGGCTACAGCAGAGGTTAGGGCTTTCTCTTACAAAGCCCCACAGTTATGGACCAGCCTTCCAATTAGTGTTCAGGACTCTGTCTCAGTGTATACGTCTAGGCTGAAAACACATTTATTTAGTCAAGCCTTTTGTGAATAGTTTTTTAGTTCACGGGCATGGAGTATTTTGGTGAACTGGGATGTTTGGATGCTGTCGCCTCCTCACTCTCACAAGTTCACTCAGGTTTGTTGACAGTGAAGTGGCTGGCCGCTTTATGTCCTAGAGCGCCCTCATATCTGTGTTACCTTCTGGCTCTCCCTTTTAGTTATGCTGTCATAGCTAGTCTTGCTGAAGTCCCTGCTTGCACTCTGCACACAATGCACATTCTCCTTAACAATTAGTATACTTAATAATCTTTCTCTCTCTCCTTCTCTCTCTCTCTCTCTCTCTCTCTGTCAAGCTACACATGCTACTCCTGAGATACCAGTGATCCTGACCCTTCTGCTCTCTGGACCTGCCTGATCCATCCTGATGCCATACTTCTGGTTGGAGTTCTCATCACTTGGAAATCACTGGCTGTTGCTGAGGATGGCCTCCAACACGGACAGCCTAAAGATACATGAGATTACTGTGGATGGTACCACTTAGAAACCATGAAGATGGCTTTGGACTGCAATTGATACAAACAGTTTTGCTATGATGGCTTAAGACTACAATTGCTATGATAGCTTTAGGACTGTAATTGCCACGCACAGTTTTGCACTCAATTCTCCATCAGTGAACAAGTCATTTTTGTAGAACTTATCGTGTTAAATTTCCTGGTTTTTGACCATGTAATACAAGTTATAGAAGGGAATTATTTATAATTGCACTATCCATTGTCACCCAGATGAGGATGGGTCCCCCTTTGAGTCTGGTTTCTCTCAAGGTTTCTTCCTCATATCGTCTCAGGGAGTTTTTCGTTGCCACCATCACCTCTGGCTTGCTCATTAGGGAAAATTTATAAATTTACAAGTTTAAAACTTATGTCCTGAATTTATATATTTCTGTAAACCTGCTTCGTTAAACACGCTATACAAATAAAATTGAACTGAATTGAGTTGTGCCCATTGTACTGTGTTTATCCGATACTCCCACTGTCCTTTCATTGTCCTCCAAGGACTTATTCACTTGTGTTCATCTAAAGTGGATTGCTGGCATTATAATATCATGATCATGTTCACTGTAACAGCTGTAAATGTGTACGTTCTGTATAATAGCTTCCTGAGTTCTCTGAGTAATGCATCCAACCAGCCTGAAGGCAGTCTGGCAAAAATAAATAAATAAATGAAAAGACATTGTCCACCTTATGACTAACAATAACAATAACACCAAACCACCGACATCTTGTTAAAGAAGAAGCCCTGCAGAGTGCAGTGGACTTCCTTATTAGTGCAGCAGAAAACAATGACTTAAAATGAAAGGAAAAGTAATTTTAAAAAAGTCCCAGGTTGAAATGTTCATGTTTTTGCCTAAGGGAAGAGAATGCGTGCTAATGTTTTGTGTTGCATTGCATTGCATATCCTCCTACAACTGTGAGGACTAATAAAGCATCCTATGAAAGTTTACTACAAGTATATTAAGTACTGTATACTTGTAATAATGTATACTTGGAGTAAAAATATGGGTCCATATTGGTGTATTTATTAGTTTTTTTAATGTAAGGAAGTTTTAATATACAAATCATTTTCATCAAAAATTTTAAAGCCCGTTAGGAAAATAAATGTCAAAGCACATTTTACTCAAAGTCGGATTACCATATTCATATGATTTCACTGTGCAGAACTCATTATTATCTCAGACAGAATTAATTATAGCATATCATATTACAAGAGAATTTATTTTAACAATATAGATTTTCAGGTAGTCAAAACTTTGGAGAGACAGAATATCCATCCATCCTCTGTACCAGTTTTCCTACACAGGGTCGCATGCAGGGGATCCTGGAGCCTGCTGTTAGAGGAAAATAATCAACAGTGGAGTGGTGTGATGAAGCAAAGTTGCTGTTAATACCTTGATGCTAATTATTTTCCTAAAACAGCACATCTCAAGTGTTTTATTCCTCTTAAACCACAACAAACCTTAACTATTTGTTTATTAAAAAACATGTCATGCTTTTTATCCTTTTATAGTTGCATTAAATGTTGTAGACCATCCACAAAATGAGTTAGTTCCTCTACCACTTATGTTATAGCAGCTACAAACAGTAGTTCTTTCACCAACCTCTCTTTTTTCTCTCTTTTTTCTCTTTTTATGTTACTGAGAAACTGCAAAACACTCCTCTGTCCAAAAGACTCCTCTATCCAAATGATGTCAGAAAAAAAGTTATAGCTTTAGCTCAGACTGTTACAAAGTGCTGACACTGGAGACTCCTTCCACAAATGTTACAGAAAACTTCACCGTGTCAACTATTACACACGTTTTTTTTTAAATCTGAAGCATCTGCTGTGCATGTTCCTGTTACTAACACACTTTATGTTTGTTCTTTCGTTAATTAGCCACATCTGTATACAAATAAATGACTGTAAAGCAGTATAACAGCATACTACTACTTAATGATGTAATTTAAAAGTAATTTAAATACTAAAGTATCTTACCATTTTTTTTCAGTAAAGTACAGCTTTTCACTGAGTTTTAATGAGAGTGCATAAAAAGTATGAAAAATGGTCTGTGGTTCTTAATGATAAAGTCCTATAAGTCTTCTTCCTGTGGATGCTAATGAACCAGCTGTGCTTTGAGGCTTCAGATATTACTTTCCATATTTCTGTATGTGCAATTAAATTTGGAGAGTAAAATCACAGCAGCACTGAGTTTAGGATGACTAAACTCTCGAACTTCACAACATCAAACACAGAGTTTAGCTGAAGGTAATGTGCAACTATGGGATTGGTAGCTGCAAAGGATTTGGATAGATTGAGGTTAGACTCAGTGTGGGGTTTATTCAGGAGATTCTAACAATGTCACAGTCCAAAATGAAGGCTAATCCATGAACGATCACGAGGCAAACAGGGAAGAGTGCAAACCAGGAAGCACTGAAACCACATGAAAATTCAAAACTTGGCATTGACATTTAGAATATAACGTAATTGTTTTGTGGATGTTTCACAACATTAAATGTAACTATAAATGGAAAAAATGTATAACATAGACATGTTGTTATAGGAAAATAATCACCTTTGTGGTGATAACAGTAACTCTGTTTCATCACAGCACCCTTTTTTGATTATTTTCCTGTAATAGCATGACATGGATTGTTTTTATTCCTTTTAATTTAGCTGCACAACATTCAAGAACATCAAT
Organism: Pangasianodon hypophthalmus; assembly: GCF_027358585.1. Lineage (NCBI taxonomy): Eukaryota > Metazoa > Chordata > Actinopteri > Siluriformes > Pangasiidae > Pangasianodon > Pangasianodon hypophthalmus. The sequence continues at coordinate 22,667,519 of NC_069726.1, read as the reverse complement.
TTAAAATTGTACTTTTGCACTGAAGGACTGCCTAAAAGACAGAGAGAGCTTTTGATCTGTGTGTGTGTGTGTGTGTGTGTGTGTGTGTGTCCATTTGATTACAGTCAGTCCTTGCAGATGATCACAGCACTAAAACATTTTATTTTTAAGCTGAGATGAGCAGATTCAGGAGCTGGAGAGGTCAGAGGTCATTGAAGTCTCACCCACGCTCCCAAACTGCGTGATGAGATTTTATCGCTCAAGGCCACTCGCTTGACTGCCTGCCGCACATGTGCAGTCTGTTACCTCCTTTTATTCTCTGATTGAATCAGTGGCAAACAAATAATCCTTTTGTTAGCCATCCTTTTCCTTTAGTCTGTAACTGGGGGAGAGATTGATTCGGACTCGAACTTGTGATCTATCTCACTCACAAGTGTAGACGTGCATTTTCAATCTCATGCAATGCCAACAACTTTCACGATCCATGTATACCACAACACAACTTTTCCTATCTTCATGGTTTCTTGCCTTTCTCTATCTTTCTGTTAGGGATGTAACCGAATACGGATAAATGTATTCAAACAGAATGTGCACTGTTTGTTTTTATTTATTAAATTATGTAAAAAATATTAACTTGTATATTGTGTGCGTTTTTCATAATTCTTCATCATTATTAAATGAAAAGCTTACCAAAAAATCATAACGTCATTAATGTGTTGTTACAAATGTTTGCATTTAAATTTAAAAGAAAAAAAACTGTTTAGGCCACACCCACTTCCAGGTCAAATCCAAATTCGTATACTGATATTTGGAGCAGATACAGATAGTCATTGCATCACGATGTATGTATCAGCACTGATTCCTGATTTTGGTGTCGTATTTTTTACTGTTTCCTCAGAGGAGACGAGCAGTACCCAAGATACCTTACAAGCCAAGTAAGGGCTTGTGGGTGGAGCTAGAAATGGTGCAGCCCACTGATTAGTGGCAGAATCAGCTACCTGAATGTTACTAGTGTATAGACAGTAGTGACTGCAGCTGCAAGTTCTTTGTCCCTTTGAGAAGTTGGCGATTGTGTGTGGTGCTGATGTCAGAGAAGAACACTGTCATTGTTTGAGCAGTTATATTGATGGTTAACTGAAGGAAAAATTCTAACATATCAAGCATAATCGAAAACAGGCATGTTTTGCTCCTAAAAATGACAGACCAAGAGCTTCATTTCTCACTCTCCATTTTCCAGTAACATCATATTAATGAGAAATCCATCACAGTAGCGGGGACATTCATGCAAATGCTCGACTCAAACTCCCAGAATGCAAAGCAGCTATACAATATTAGTTATGACAGAGACTCAGCTCGGCTAGTTATTGATATGAGATGACAAGCACAATGGCGTTAATGGTGACATAAGCCTGAAAGTTGAAGCTTTGGAAGCTGATCTGTTTCAGCAGAGTGTACTGATGAGGAGGTGAGAGAGCTGGACAGACTAAAGCGCTGTTGCATCATTCTCTTTAGGTAGACATGAAGTGAGGGTTGCATTGGACTCAACCTTTAACCAAAACAAAAATAGACCAAAAAATAAAGCAAAAAATTATAAAATAAAATAAGTCTTGTATGATGTTCAAGGTCCTAAAGATTAATATACATCTCGTTCAGGGTGGATTTTGCCTTTAAGTGTTCTAAATTTCCTGAGAGATTTCAAAGTTTGTCTTGGACACTTCTCAGAAGCAGGCGTTAGTTGATGAGAAACCAACACACAGACTCAGCCAGGATTCCGAGTCCTGGGTTTTCATTTGTTATGGAGTTCTGTGGTGTTGCTGTGTGGTGGAAAAGCTCTACAAGTCTGCATGAGCATATGGACATGTTTTCCTGGTAGAGAACAAAAGCACTTCAGTAAGGCACCATGGATGAGAGCATCTGATAAAAATGAAAATGGAAATGTATGAGGACACGCTGTGATTAAAGAGGTTTGAGTAGAGACCTGGATGATGCATTAGCTGGATGGCTCACATAGTGAATACTGGTCGTGATAATAGCTTGAGTAATGAATGATGTCACTATGTCTCATCGATGCCAAGCTGTAACCTCTTCATTTAAACCAAAAACAATAAACTTATGGTTCTGTTTTCCATCCTTTTGTGTAATTAGTAAGTTTGAATGATGAATGTTTAATCCAGGCTAATGATCCCAATTTGGCAATTTTTCTGAGAACTTGGTATTTTGGTTTCTTCTTGTTTAATTATTGTCATGCTTGTAAATCTATATTCAATAAGCGTTTCTACGTACCGTAGCATTTGTTTTCTTCACTGCTCTTGTTTCATTGAGTCTGAGTCACTCAATGTTTTTGACAAACTAGCAGAGGTAGATGAATGGAGATTTTTTTTTTTTTAAATTTTATTGCTGAACCAAAATAGCATGTACACTCTTCATTTAAATGTTGCTTGTTTGACACTCAGTAACATTTCAAATTAGTAACAAAATCCATCTTCGTATACAGTGTGATATTTGTAATATTAATTTGTGAAATAAATGAATAAAACCAATGAGGAGATTTCTCTTACGTCCGCTTTTATAATTTTATAATTTTCAAATATAAAGCAACCCCCTGGCTAAGTCTGTATACTTTTAGTTTCTCATCTCTTTTTTTCTGGGGTGAAAAAGGATTATTGATTAAATAACCCACCTTGGTTTTTGTTCATTACATCCATGACAATATTTTACAATCACTGCTGATGATGTGGAAAAAAAATCAGACCAAACTGAGGTCATATGTGTGTCACTCTTTACAGACTTTACAGACTGGCCTAGATAGAAATCAGGCCCAGCCTCGCTTCTCATGTCTTCATACCATTCTGTGTGATTTCTTTTCCCTTACAACCATCAGTTCCACTCAGTTCAATGAGAATCCACTAGTACACAAGAGTCACATGGTTTATTGACTGGCCAAGACGTTGTCTATCCATTAAAATGGCCCATCTCTCATCATATCCCACACTGATGTCCTCATGAGGATGTACTTTATACTCATTTTTACGAGATAACCTTCATTTTGTTCATACTTGACACTTAATCCTTTGTGGAGAGTTTATAATACACTGTGTTGCTCATTAAAGCACATTGGCAGCTCTTGAGGACTCGCCGTCAGCAGTCTCAGCTGAAGGACACTTTCAGATGATTTATTGGCTCACCTTTGAGAAAAGAGACAGCTATTGTGCAAAGACAGTACATTATTGCAATCATTGATGAAAACACATCTTTATACTGTATAATGATATTTTAATGAAATAGCTTTCTGCTTTTCTTCAGCCTTCAAACATAAACCAAATAACCAGATCAGGGATCGTAAACACTACGGCAGGATAAAGGCTTGGTATCGACAGGCAAGAAACACTGAGCAGATACTTCACACTGTGGTGGTAGAATGCATTTTCAAGCCCAGAAATAGGTTTAATAATCTTAAATTTTGTTTTATCATAATATCTTATATATACACCAAATAGCCATAACATTAAAAGCACTGACAGGTGAAGTGAATAACATTGATTATCTTGTTACAGTGGCACCTGTCAAGGGGTGGGATATATTAGGCAGCAAGTAAACAGTCAGTTCTTGGAGTTCATGTGTTGGAAGCAGAAGAAATGGGCAAGTACAAGGATCTGAGTGACTTTGACAAGGGCCAAATAGTGATGGCTAGACGACAGAATCAGAGCATCTCCAAAACAGCAGGTCTTGTGGGGTGTTCCTGGTATGCAGTAGTTAGTATCTACCAAAAATAGTCCAAGGAAGGACATGGTTACCCAAGGATGCCCAAGGCTCACTGATGTGCGTGGGGAGCGAAGGCTAGCTCGTCTGGTCCAATCCCACAGAAGAGATATTGTAGCACGAATTGTTAAAAACGTTAAAGCTGGCTATGATAGAAAGGCGTCAGAACACACATTGTATCACAGCTTGCTGTGTATGGGGCTGCGTAGCCACAGACCTGTCAGAGTTCCCATGCCTCTGTCCACGACCGAAAACACCTACAATGGGCACGTGAGCATCAGAACCGGACCATGGAGCAGTGGAAGAAGGAGGCCTGGTCTGATGAATGATGTTTTCTTCTACATCATGTGGACGGCTGGGTGCGTGTATGTCGCTTACCCGGGGAAGAGATGGCACCAGGATGCACTATGGGAAGAAGGCAAGCCAGCGGAGGCAGTGTGATGCTCTGGGCAATGTTCTGCTGGGAAACCTTGGGTCCTGGCATTCATGTGGACATTGACATGCAGACCAAGCACACCACTTCATGGCAGCAGTAACCCCTAATGGCCTCTTTCAGCAGGATAATGCACCCTGCAGGAATGGTTTGAGAAACATGACAAAGAGTTCAAGTTGTTGACTTGGCCTCCAAATTCCCCAGATCTCAATCCGATTGAGCATCTGTGGGACGTGCTGGACAAACAAGTCCAATCCATGGAGGCCCCACCTCGCAACTTCCAGGACTTAAAGGATCTGCTGCTAACATCTTGGTGCCAGATACCACAGCACACCTTCAGAGGTCCTGTGGAGTCCATGTTTTGACGGATCAGAGCTGTTTTGGCAGCACAAGGGGGGCATAAACAATATTAGGCAGGTGGTTTTAATGTTATGGCTGTTTGGCATATATTGTGCAAGTCTTAGGCAAAGAAATGCTGTAGAGCAAAGATGCCTTCAGAAATAATGCAATCAAATGTTTCTACATTTAAAAAAAACTATAAAGAGCAGTAAACAGGAATAAACAACCCTTTGCTTTAAAATAAAGTGAATAGTCTCAGGTGCAGTGTGTGCAGTTTCATAAGGAAATGAGCTGGAAGTGTTACTGAGCATCTTGCAGAAGCAGCCACAGTTCTTCTGGAGACTTTGACTGTCGACTCGCTTCTTATTTCTGCAGCGAAACCTTCATTATGTCTCTGCAGCCTTCATTATGTTTTTATCCGAAAAGTGTCTCTTATGGAATCTGCTGCTTTCTTTACTGACATACAAACATTTTTCTGTAACATTTAATTTTGTGCTGGAAAACTAATGTTTGGAATCTAAAATGTTTTTGTACTGAATCAATAATATAGAAGTCAGAAAATAAAAATCTATAACAAAGTTTGTACTAAAAAAAATAGGGTGTCTAAGACTTTGGCACAGTACTGTGTATATACACACACATTTAGGTATTTTTTCCTGCCAAGATATCATTGCTTTAACAAAAAAGAAGAAGAAGAATCATGTCTAGCAAACTTTAAAATAATAATCATGTGTTTAGCAAATGTGGCATCTCTGATGTTTATTTTGTTCGATTTGTGCTGTGTTTTTATATAAATACATCAACTGGCTTTTTAGCACGTTATTACTTGATAGTGTGAAATAAAAAAAAAAAAAACATGTAGACACAGCTTGGCAAATGCAAAATGTCGAAATTATATTAAATGCCAAATGATTGACTTCTGACAGTGGAACACTGAGGGTAATGTGTGGGATTTTATGATCCAGACTGGTGGAAGAGAGAAAATGTCTGGCAGTCTTGTACATTACTGTGGCGACAACAAATTTATTTTAAACCTTGCACGTTGATAAATATATATGGAATATGCGTTACAGCTGGAGGTGTGAGGTGTTTATGAAATGACTTGTTTTGCTGTGTTTACTAATTATCATGATGTGTGATTTGTGCTGGAATGTCAGTAAATTGCACACTGACCTTTGAATTAATCAATTAATCACATATAGATGTTCAATTAACTCAGGGTTATATATACAGTATATATATATATATATACTGTAGGTAGCCTATGTGTCTTTAGAGTAGGGATATATTCTTTTTTTTTTATATGGGTTTATTATATATATATATATACCTTATACTAATTCTCTTCTTGTACTTGTTTGCCAAGCTTTGTTTGGGAAGCCAAATTATGAGACGTTGGCAGCTTAGGATTTATTAATTTATGTCAAATGGTGCAGTGCTTCTAACTTTTTTTAAACTTTATTTATTTATTTATTTATTTTCTGCTAATGAGAAATATATTCATGTCTTAACACAATGTTTCTACTTTGAATGCAAATTAGTAGGAGTGAAATCGATGAAAGATGAACTTCTGGCAAGTTGAACTAACGAGACATTTTTAGTTCACAGATTACTCATTTATTTTATACGATGCACACAAGACCTTGTTATAGCTACATCTGTAAAGGGAAACCTATAAAAATAGAGCCAAAATGAAATATAAGGATGAAATATGATCATCCAAAGCACAATTGACCCACCCTAGTGTATTATTCACTGCTAAAACAATTGTCTCACCGCATGAAGTCGAGCCGTTAAATCTGATATCTCCATCCATCACATCAGTCCAGAGCGTCTCCTCCTGAGCCCCGGGATTATTAAAGCAGAAAACTCCCCAATTCCTCCTTGCCTCCTGTCTTATTAAGCTGTTTCTGAGTTCTGAGTTTACGCTAAAAATAGAGATTTAAAGCTTCGCTTGAGAGAATAAAAGGTTGAGAACTTTTTTTTCTGAACTTCTGTAGTTCTCTCTACACTTGAATTCCTGACATGGAGAAGAGCTAAGCTGGGAATGAATCATGATGAGTGCTCGAGTTTAAGCCTGAATATAATCAGGTCCATTGTGTGGAAATATCTCTGATGTGTTTCTCGGCACTTTGACTTGATTAACATCAGCGTTGGGTGAGAACTCAACGCAACCAAATCGTTCAAAATCACAAAATCACTTTTAGTGTGGAGGCGGTGGCAGTGTGGTGCTTGAGTCCAGTCTCGAGTACAGGCTTGAAATTTCCTTTTTTATTTCAGACTCATCTGAAATTTGATTTATAGAAACAGTGACAAATTAAAGGAAAAGTCTGAATAAAGAGCATTAGTAAGGTAATGCGCCACCACGAACTGCCAGAACAACTTCCTCAATACTCACGACTCTACACAACTGGAGAGATAAACACCTTACATCTTACAAAATACAAAGATCAGCCATAACATTAAAACCACCTGCCTAATATTATGTATGTCTACCTTGTGCCGCCAAAAGAACTCTGAGCCATCGAGGCATGGACTCCACAAGACCTCTGAAGGTGTGCTGTGGTATCTGGCACCAATGGATCGGACTTGTTTCTCCAGCACATTCCACAGATTCTCGATCAGATTGAGATCTGGGGAATTTGGAGGCCGAGTCAACACCTTGAACCCTTTGTCGTGTTTCTCAAACCATGCCTGCAGGGCACGTTATCCTGCTGAAAGAGGCCAGTGCCATTAGAGAATACAGTTGCCATGAAGGAGTGTACTTGGTCTGCAACAATATTTAAGTAGGTGGTACATGTCAAAGTAACATCCAGGAATGCCAGGACCCAAGGTTTCCCAGCAGAACACTGCCTTCACCGGCTTGCCTTCTTCCCATAGTGCATCCTGGTTCTCTTCCCCAGGTAAATGACACACACACACCTGACTGTCCACATGATGTAAAAGAAAACATGATTCTTCAGACCAGGCCTCCTTCTTCCACTGCTCCAAGGTCCAGTTCTGATGCTCACGTGCCCATTGTAGGTGCTTTCGGTGGTGGACAGGGTCAGCACGGGCACTCTGACTGGTCCGCAGCTACACAGCCCCATACGCAGCAAGCTGTGATGCACTGTGTGTTCTCACACCTTTCTATCATAGCCAGCATTAACTTTTTCAGCAATTTGTGCTACAGTAGCTCTTCTGTGGGATCGGTCCAGGAACACCCCACAAGACCTGCCGTTTTGGAGATGCTCTGACCCAGTCGTCTAGCTATCGCAACTTGGGCCTTGTCAAAGTCACTCAGATCCTTATGCTTGCCCATTTTTCCTGCTTCCAACACATCAACTTCCCGAACTGACTGTTGACTTGCTGCCTAATATATCCCACCCCTTGACAGATGCCATTGTAATGAGATAATCAGACCAGATGTTATTCACTTCACCTTTCATAACGTTATGTTTGTAATGTTATCATTTCTTAATGGCTGATTGGTGTATATTCACTCAGTGTTCTGATGGAGGTGGAGAAAGAAAGAAAGAAAGAAAGAAAGAAAATGAAGTGAGGACCACAGGAAGGAAGAACAAAGGGGAAGAAATGATTCTGTAATAGAAAGAAAGAACGAAAAAACATTAAGGAAGGAAGGAAAGAAAGTAAGTATTCTGCAATGCACCTGTGTGAAACTTCTTTGTACACATATTCAATCAGCAGGCAGTTCCTATCCATCTATAAAAGATGCCACCTTTGAATTGCTATTTGCAAGCATGGATCAAAGAGGCCAAAGGCACATATTTGTAAAGGGAGGCCATGGCAGAGGGGCACCAATATCACCATGTGTGCTGCCATCTCCAGTGATGGTGTCCTTTCCCACATGCCAACTGTTGGCCCGTACAATACAGAGAATCTCATCATATTTCTGCATGCACTGAATGAAAGACTGGTTCCACCTGAAGAGAGAAGCCTGTTGAGGCCTGACATGACTCTGTATATTATCATTTGGAACAATGTTGCCTTCCACCACTCTTGCCCTGTGAATGAATGGTTTGATGATGCAATTCCTCCCTGCATACTCTCCTTTTCTGAACCTGATTGAGGAGAATGCAATGCAAGAAGGTTTTTCCCCTCAGTGTATTGCAAGGGAACACATCAAATGCCATGAAGACGAGAACCTGTGGCCTAATCATCAGGAACGAATGCACTAAATGTGATTATTTCTGATCCTGGGTGAAATTCTTTCTTAGTTCTTTGCTTATGTAATACCATAAACAATGCATTACAAGAACTGTACCATAATGAATGTCTGAATTTGTCTTAGATGTTGCATGTAAACAACAGTTCGTGGGCATGGAAAGATCTGCACACAAGAATAAAATGAATAAAAAAAAACCTTCTTGGAAAATGTCTTTTTTTATATACTATTTCAACAGGGCATCTAAAACAGAAGTAAAAAGTGCAGAGTGCAGTAGGGATTGTTGTCTCTGGTAAAAATCACCTTTGGAGAAAAGAATATTGTTCCTGTTGTGTTATGCTTTCTTGCCTTTTTTGTCACACACAATGATTATGATTATGATTATACAACAAATAACACAGTCATACAGCACAAATGAAGTTTGAACAGGTTCATATTGATAGCTGTATTTTGTTGTCCATTGTGTGATGATTGTTGCTGCTCCTCTTTCCTCTGCTCCTGTTAGGGGTCACCACCACGGATCGTTGGTCTGCATATTTGATTTTGGCACAGTTTTTATGCCGGATTCCCTTACTGATGCGTCCCTCCCAATTTTATCCAGGCTTGGGACTGTCACTGAGAGCACACTGTTGCATGCAACCGCAGTGGCTGGGGCTGGTTCCCTGGCAGTGACAGTGCTGTGGCCTAACCACTAGTCCTTCAGGGACCACCATTATTTGACGACTGATTGAAAGAATATATTCATTTGAACACAATTTGTGGTGTTTGATGGAAATATTTGCTTTTGCTGCATGTTTTTAATGTTTTGTGAGTGTTAGAGCATTGTTGCAAACAAAATGTGTCAGTTTGGCCAGTGACTTTCAGTTTCAGCCTGTGTGTGAACTGTTTTGAAAAAGTAACTTCTGAATGGACAGATGTTATTACGTTTTTAACAAATAAAGCAGAAATAAATGTCTAAAAAAACATTATAAATGTGGCTCCTGTAGAAAATTCATCTGTGCAATGAATATTATTACATTCTCCCAAGTGTGCCATCTCATAAACATACACACGAGTGTGTTCTTTACACCATTATTTAAGCAGTTTGTGTGTATATTTGTGTGTGTGTGTGTGTGTGTGTTCATCCTCTCCACTAGGAGGCTCCCATCGAGATGTTCTGCCTCCTAATGAATGTGCCTGTTTGTTTTCCTATAAAGAAAAGCCCCAACTGTTTCATCATGACAAGGAGGCTCATTTTTAATTCCAGGCACTAAATGTAGGGCTTAGCCATCGCACTGGCACCGATACACACACGGCCAATTAGCACAGAGTGTTTCCTAAAACGAGGCAAGAAAGAAGCCCTGAGATAAGTGACCAACTGTAATCCCTCCCTTTTATTTCGGATAACTGAATTATACTTTAGTTAAGGGCACGACTTCCATATTAGCAGATGTGTGTGTGTGTGTCTATGTGTACGTGAATTATTCACGTTTCATGTTTGTATAGATAGAGTGCTAAAATCTTTCCAGTGCCTTGCTTTGTTGTTCTTTTTTCCCATGTGCTGTTCTTATTATTATGAGCAGCTTATGCTTCAAGAACAGTATAAGCATCTGTGAATCAGATATTTCACCCGGCATGTCATGAGGATAATCCTGAGCTCGGATATCTACTACTGCCTTGGTTTGTATTCAGAAGGAAAAGACATTATACATTTTCTCTAAACCACACAAATAAATTCATGTTTGGTATAAAATATTATATTCATGCCTCGGTTCATTATGATGCAGGAAATAGGCATTATAAGATTCAATTGTGGCCATAACATGAAGCAGCAATACTCAGATAGCCTGTGGCATTCAAACGATGCTCAACTAGTGTCCAATGTGTGACAGAAAAGAATGACTCTCCACACTATTACACCACCACCAGCCTGATCTGCTGACACAAGATAGGTTGCATCCATGGATTCATTCTGTTGATGCCAAATTCTCTGCCCATTATAACCCTAGATTCCTGTTTATGGCTGACAGGTCGATGTGGACTTTAGCTGATGTAGCTCATTCAACTTTCATGCATTCAACTGCTTTTGCATTTTGAGATGCTTTTCTGCTCACCATGGTTGTAAAGAGTGGTTATTACAGTTAGAGAAGCCTTCCTGCCAGCTCAAACAAGTCTGGCCATTCTCCTTTGACCTCTCTCATCAACTGCAGAACTTCCGTGTTTTATGTTTATCACTCCATTCTTTGTAAACTCTAGAGATGTTGAAATGCATGAAAATCCCAAATCAGACGATTCTGAAATATTCAAACCAGCCTGAGATCACATTTTTTTCTCACTCAGATCCCCATTCTGATATTAGATATGAACACCAAACATGAGAACTCTTTTCCCCTTAGTAAAGTAAAATAAATGTGATTTTTCTCTCTATTCACTTTAACCAGATTTTATAATGCTAGATCATCTGATTGAGAAGTGTTAGTCTTTGTTTACAGTATACTTGCTGTCACCTATGCATATGCATACACAAAATGGTGGACACACTTATCATGTGATCCTTCACATTGATTGTGCATGTCTTCAGAAAATGCATACCAACATAAATGATACAATATTTAATCTGAGAACGAAGCCTGTGCACATAAATCAAAAACAATTTTCACACTGATTAGTGCTGATTATTTAATTTGTGTTTAACTAGTAAGCTTTAGAAGCGATATATATAGCCATGATGTTTTCTCATTGGTGCTAAAAAACACTGGACAGGCCACACCCACAAGCGACAACAATAGCAAGAAGAGATTTGTGGCTTGTTGGTGTGGTCATAGGGTGGTTTTGACAGTTATAAATGACAATGACACTAGAGACTTCTTCCATAAATGTTAAATAAACATCTCCTCACAGAAAACTTCATTATGTCAACAATTACACACATTTTTAATCTGTTTATGTGGAGTGTCTGCTTTACAAGTCCCTGTGGATGAGCTGTTTCTATAGAAACAATAACATGCTGTCAGAGCTGCTGTTAAGGAAAATTAATCAGCACTTTCCTACAATCAGATTTGAGAATTCAGCAGCACCGCTCCCTAGCATGAAGGAAAGAAAGAAACTTTGCATATTGCCATGTACACGGATAATAAATGTTTCCCACATAGCACAAGTAGAACAGCGTTAGAAAGCTTCAGGCTCTGAGCTGTATAAATTAATCAGGATGTAAAATGACACAGTGGGTATGAAGTTAACATCGGGCTTTGCTTTTGAAACTTCCTCTGCAGACCTGCAGAAATCTTTTTCATCAGCTCTCTTACAAATAAGTCAAGTGAAACACTGAAGCCTTCAAACAGAGCAGTGAAGATCAAAGTCCAAATAAGTGTTTGAGAGAGCTAACCCCAGTGTTCTGTTGATTTGTACAACATGACCCTGAACCCATTGGGGAGCTGACGAGCCCCAAGCCCCCTACACACACGTGTATTTGAAACACAGCCCGTCAGTCATTCAGTGCAGTGGGGTTAGGAGGTGCTGGTCTCGCCTCCAGCAGCTTCCACAAAAGGTCATGCTCCATGACTGGAGATATTCGGCTAAGAACTAAATCTAATCATTTGTATTTGTAGCATGTCGGTGTATTTTCCTGGTAGATTCTGTCTTGTTTTTCCAAAATATTTCATAGTACAAAATGTGGTCATTTCTGCAGAAATGTACAGGATCATGTAATCAGAGTTAATAAATATGAACTGATAATCACTGAGTCTGAATAAAAGGTGACATCACTGGATCTTCATCAAGGAGTCTTGTCCAAAAATGAATTTGTTGAATCTCTGTTGTATAGAAGAGTTGCAGATATTAAGTTTGCAGAGGCATTTTAAATATGTGTCTTGTGCTAAAGAAGGAGCAAAACACTCCGGGTCAGGATAATAATCAACAATGCTAGGTTGTGATGAAACAGAGTTACTGTTAACACCCAGCAGTTCAGTCAGATTGAATCATTTTAAATAATAATTTCAAGAAATTATAGCTTTAATAGCTTTAATTTAGTTAATAAACATGTAAAGATGTTACTGTAGAAATGATAATGTATTGGAGCGAGTACCATAATATAAACCTGCACTCCTGTCAGAGCTGCTGTTATAGAAATGAATCAACACCAATCTGACCAATCAGATGGCTTCCCTTTTGAGGTCTGGTTCTACTTCTTCAGCTGCCACCTCAATACGTCCATGCTTACATTGTAAGCTGGCTGGTAGCTTTCAAAATGAAATGGGAAAATGTGCAAGCCTAATAGGTTAATCCTGTTGACCATGGCAGCTGTTAGCCAATAATACATGATTAAACAAAGGAATGCATTCATTAAAAAAGCTTCAATAAGCATAATAACTGTATGTCACCTAATAGTGCATATACTTAAATAGTTTCTATTAGCTTTTCTTTTTACTAGAAACATCCTTTTCTAATTTCAGAGCCTAGGTTATTGGTGTTAATATAGAATATGTATAGGATAGATAGATAGATAGATAGATAGATAGATGGATATAGTGTTATATTTCTAAACATAACTATCTATTTTTTGGGAAATATTTTGCTTGAAAAGTGTGTTTGTGGTCTCTTTCTTGGTTTGACATGGTGTTTTCGAATGCCTTGCAATTCATATTTTTATAAGTGTGGCTTAAGTGTCCAAATACTTTTTAGGGTCACTATAGATAGAGAGATTAATCGATTAATTGATTATCAACAAGACATTTAGACTGCACCCCCAATCAAGACAGGCTAAATCCAGCCCCGTACATTAGAAATTTATGCCCGGATTTCTGTAATGATGCTTTGTGACAGTGTCTGTTGATAAAAGTGCTGTAGAAATAAAAATTTGAAAAAGTTAAAATGAATATATTATTACACAAATATTGTTCATGTTTGTCCCCCAGCTCTAAACAGGTCCAAGCTGACAGACAGATTTTTATTCTACTGTCCACACGCAAACACATATTTAAAGCTGTGAGGTCGCCTCTGTGTGGTGCCATGTTTACGTCTACGGTGTCTGAGTGACAGTTGGTGCACTTATTTGAGAAAACAGACGTAGCTCACTCTGTATTTGTGCACTCTGTGTGCACCGTGTGCCGCTGACTGACAGCTGGGCAAATGCTCTGAGAACAAGCAAGCTCAGGGTTTTGCGAATCAGTCACTGTTTCCTTACTGCTCCTAGATTTTTTGCAGAAACATTTGCAAACTGCCGAGAGCCAGATGCAATCTGGGTCAGGAACTAAGTTGGGAGTGGGTCATGAAACTGAAAATGAGTAAGTGGCAGTGTCAATTCTGTTCCGTAAAGGTGGGATTGAGAGAGCTGTGAGAAGCGTCAAGTGATTCGACTATCAAACTTTCAAACTCTAAATGGTCTCCACTCGTGCCTGAGTTGTGGAACACCTTACATAGACGTGTCCCTGGGATAACTGACAGCTCAGCAGTACTTTAGCCTTCCAAACTCTGTTTTCAAAATGTTTTGCATGGATCAAGCTGTGAAAACTTTTCCTCAAGGCCACAGAGCAAACTCTTCTCTGCAATACAAAATGCGTTTCTATTCAAAGTCATGTCATCTGCTGAGAGTAGGAATATACAGCACATTGTGCAGCTCCTGCAGTATTGTGTATGACCTTGGTATCAAGAAAAGCATAAATTTACCAAACACTTTATTAGGAACATTATACTAATACTGGGCATGACCTTCATTTGCTCTCAAAACAGCCTCAATTCTTCATTGCATGGATTCCACAAGATGTTGGAACCATTCCTTTGAGATTGTGGTCCATGTTGACATGATCACGCAATTCATGCAGATTTTTCCGGTGGATATTCATGCTGCAAATCTCCCGTTCTACCACATCCCAAATGTGTTCTATTGGATTCAGATCCAGTGACTGGGAAGGCTGTACTTCAGACAGTGCCTGAAGTACATTGATCTCATTGGCATGTTCATGAAACCAGTTTGAGACGACTTTTGCTTTGTGACATGGTGCATTATCATGCTGGATGTAGCCATTAGAAGATGGGTAAATTGTGGCCGTGAAGGGGTGCACATGGACAGACACAATACTCAAATAGGCTGTGGCATTTAAGCCATGATTGATTGGTATCAACAGGCCCAAAGTGTGCCAAGAAAACATTCCCCACACCATGACACCTCCTCCACCAGCCTGGACTGTTGACACAAGGCAGGTTGGATCCATGGATTCATGCTGTTCATACTGTACCATCTGTGTGCCTCAGCAGAAATCAACACTGATCAGACCAGGCTACATTTTTCCAGTCTTCAGCTGTCCAGTTTTGGTGAGCCTGTGCCCACTGCAGCCTCAGCTTTCTGTTCTTGGCTGACAGAACTGTAACCAGATGTGGTCTTCTGCTGTTGTAGCCCACCTGTCTCAAGCTTTGAAGTGTGGTGCATACTGAGATGCTTTTCTGCTCACCACGATTGTACAGAGTGGTTATTTGAGTTACTGTAGGCTTTCTGTCAGCTCAAACTAGTCTGGCCATTCTCCATTGACCTCTCTCATCAACAAGGCGTTTCTGTCTGCAGAACTGCTGCTCACTGGATGTTTTTTTTTTTATTGCACCATTCTGAGTAAAATCTAGAGTGTGAAAATGTTGTGTGTGAAAATCCCAGGAGATCAGCAGTTATAGAGAGACTGAAACCAGCCCATCTGGCACCAACAATCATGGTACTGTCAAAATCACAGAGATCACATTTTTTCTCCATTCTGATGGTTGGTGTGAACATTACTCAAAGCTGCTGGCCCATATCTGCATGATTTTATACACTGCACTGCTGCCACATGATTGGCCAATTAGATAATTGCAAGAATGAGTAGGTGTACAGGTGTTCCTAATGAAGTGCTCAGTGAGTGTAGCTTTCTTTCAGTAAATACTGACACAATAGGACACGCTGAAGCCAATAGATTAATAATAACATTCCATTTATTCGTAAAGAAAAACACACTTTCTGTTAGAAGTGAAAACAGTCACAAAAGATGTTTAGTTCAGTAGCAAAGTCAAGAAAAGCATAAAGTGTGAGAAATTAGACATTTCCAATACAGTTTCTTGGTGTGTCTGATTTGAGCATGAAATATGACACAAAATATTTTACTTTTCTAATTATATCAAGCCACAGTTGTATGATTTGATTAAATTGGTCAAGTCTTATTTTGACATTAGATCTAAATTTTTATTTCAAACTTTTTTCAAACTATTTAAAAAAAAAAAAAAAAAAAAAGGCTAGAAACAAATCTAGTGACACTTTGAGCAGATGTTGGCGATTGTCCAGCACTAGATACGGCTCTCCAGCTCACATCACAGCTGCTGGTTATATGAGCTGAGAGAGCAAGTTCACTCAACTCACCACTAGTGTGTAAAGCCTGACTAAGCCGATGTTCTATCTTATTTTCTGCATGCTATTCTACCATGACGTAAAAAAAAAACAAAGGCAGTTTAGAGGCAAGAAAAAGTAATTGCATTTTAGTCAAAGATTATAGACAAATAAGATTTTTTTAAGTCACATGGTGGCATAACACACTCATATGGAAAGCACTATCCACCCCCTTCTACATTCATAAGCTCACAGATGCCCATGACTGGCTAGTGTAGCTCTAATTAACAAAGGAGAGAGGGTATGCCCTCCCCTCGCCCCCCATACTGAGCTTCTAAAAAAAAACTTGAACTGTCAACCATCTTTGAAGAATAATCCTAAAAGATTATACTGTTAATGGGCTGAATTTCATGAACTTAGGGTTTTTTTTAAAAATGTAATAAAGTGGGGTTTTTTTTGTTTGGGGGGGGTCATTAAGCAATAAAAGCTGTTTAGGGAACCTCAGCATTAGTTAATTGTTAAGGAAAATCTGATGAGATGATTAAAAATTCCCTGATGATCAGTCAGAGGAGACGGAGTGTAGGATAGAGAATGAGACTTACACAGTTTACTTAAACAGGTGAGGATTTTATATTCGGCTTGAACCTTGATTTGAGCTTGTTGTTCATTCCAAAAGTGAGAGAATAATTACTGCCAGGTTTTCAGCCTAAATGTCACCGCTACAGGTGTTCAAACTTTTAATGAAGCCTATCTCACATTCCCAAACAACAGTTAATGAGTTAGAAATGTGTTGAGCTCTTTACAATGACACTACTCCTCTGATTGGTTCCATTATGGGAAACAAAATCCCATAAATCTATTTATATACCTCAGAATAAATGGCTCAGTTTTGGTTCTGTGCTTTATATGAGGTGTGAAAGGAGTGAAGATGGTGTAGATATGTATCTATGACTCCATAGTGACTTTATATAACAGTTTTTTTCCCACTCTTGATTCTGATTGGTCAGAAGGTGTTGATTATTTGTCTATAACAGCACCTCTGAGAGCGTTGCTACAAATCGCAGGGTTATATTAATGCACTTGTTCTAATATAGAATATATAAGTCTCGGCTACTTACGGATAGACGTTTTTAATTGTGCATTAGCATGGGGATGTGAGACATATTGCCATTGCCACACACAGCATAATTGTAGGAGGACTGAACAGAGAGACTGAACTACACCTACTTAAAATAAATCATGTGCACGGTTCTTTAGACAAGAAAAAAAAGCCAAGATGTGGGCATAATGTCAAGCAGTTAAATTTTACACAAGCATTATGATTTCCTTACTTGTATCGGCCTTTCCAGGCTTCTGTACTATTCGCGGATTTCCAGACTTCTGGACCATAGCCAATCGTTCATCACGGTTGTAGTGTCATGCTCACACTGGACAAAGTTTTATAACTCCTTTTATTTCTCGTTGCACACACATCACTTCTCTCGGTCACGGTTCTGTAACACTTCCCATTTTTGTTCCCCGTTTTACCCCTAGGGGCCGCTATTCTACATCCCTCCTTTCCTTGGATGCATAAAAACTCTGCTCAAAATAAGAAAAATACTCAAAACTTTTCCTAATAAAATAGACCAAAAAACGACTCAGGCTATCACTATCACTAGCATATTTACTCCCTTGCTTCTACCAATTTCAACAATAGAATATATGTTTGAAAACAACAAAAAACCCAATGCACTTAGAAAACCCTGAAAATGGAATAAAACTGGTCAACGCTCAAATTTAGCACAAATTTAACACTAATATTTTACTCTTTGGACTAATGAACCAGTAATTTGGCAATCTAAATACAAAACTACCCTGCCACCAAGACAGTGCTGGAGATTATTCTGCTCCCTTGTAGCAACTGCCTACCTAACATAATCCCTTAATATCATGGCATCTTACTGCGGTGTCCCTCACTGCAGGTGGACTGATGGCTGGCACCTCTGCCAATTTTGTATGGAGCTGGCGGTTGAACAGTACCTCAAAAGGGCTGTGGCCTGTAACGGAGTGTGGTGTGCTTCTATAAGCTAACAGAAAAGCATATATTTCATTGCACCAGTCTTTACCATCAGAATAAGCTGCACGTATGGCCTGACACAAAGTTCTACTTTGTCGTTCCACTTCACTGTTTGCTTGGGGCCAATATGGTGTGACACGTCTGTGATGAACTCCATTGACAGCCAGGAACTGTCCAAAATCACTGGATATAAACTGTGTAGCATTGTCAGAGACTACATTTTCAGAAAATCCATGTGTGGTAAAAATCTGTGTCAAATGTGATGATATTACTTGCAGTGATGTGGCGAAGAACATTCCCTTCCACTCATTGTGAGTAGTAATCAGTTGTGACAAGTAGATGCTCACCTGATGGGCAGTTCAGTGCGCATCATCGGGACAGGTCTTGGAGGTGCAATATTCAACTGGCATGCAGGGCAAGTTCTGACTAGGTGCTCTACATCCTTATCAATGCCTGGCCACCAGACCTTTGTACAAAAATGTTGTTTCATCTTAACAATACCCTGATGCCCCTCATGGGCCAACAACAAAGTCTGTTTTCTGGCTGCATGGGGAATAATTATGCAGTTACCCCTTAGAATCAAATGGCCAATGCAGAACAGTTCATCTTTGATGTGCTTGTATTCAGGACTACAAAGATTCCAACTGGATACCCATCCTCAGAGTACATAGAGTCACATGCTCTCTGCATGCTTTGCTAAAAAGTAGATGTGGTCATCATCAAATGCTGCAGCTGGAGGTGGATTCCCGGCAAGGCGTGAGAGTGAATCTGCAACATTTTGCAGGCTAGGCTTGTAGTCCACTTTGAATCTGTAGGGTTGCAGCCTTAGGGCCCATCGTTCAATCCTGGCATCTCTCTGTGTGGAAGGCTGCCTTGTCATCAGACCTGAAGGCTGTGTCTCAGGTTTTCAGTGGCAAGTATTTCAGCAATCATCCATTTCTGGTTTACACGTGTGGTGATAGTCTTGAAGGAAGTCACCTCATCTATGCTCTTGCTCATGTAGCCAGTCACTGATGCTGTGTATTCCTGTCTGTGGTGTGGTTGTATATAGCATCCTCTCTGAACATATTCCAGTCTGTGTGCTCAAAACAGTCCTGAAGTGCTGAGATGGGGCGGGGTGCAGCCTTGTAAGCACTGTGAATGTTGGTGTAAACAAGGACTAGAGTGCCCTTTTCAGGAGTGCAGATATATCAAAAACCCAGAAAAGAGCTGAATTAGCCTGATTGGAATTATGATGATTAGTCAATTTTCCATATGTCATTATATCTTGGATTAATTAAACTAGAAATAAGAAATAACACAAAAATAACACAAAGGTTTAAGATTTGTTTCTGATAATAAACAAGACAACAAGACTTACAGCACTGACACAAGGAAACACAGAGAGTTGAAATAACTAATGAGAAGAAATGAGATACTTTCTTTGTAATATTAATTTGTGACACTGTTTACACAAGTTCTAGTAATTCTGCAATGGACAGAACGCAAGCTTGGACATCGAACATTGTAGTTAAATTTCACTCTTAATGGCTGAACCCTACAGAGGGACCCTTCAGAGCTCATCAGGGAATCAATGGACAGCCCATGAATCTGAAAAGATGGAGTTTCTGTTAGACATTTGACCTTTCACTACCACTACTGTCTAATTACTAACAAAAATTGCTTTCCTGAGCGTTTGTATCTTTGTCCCCTCTTCTTACCTTCATATGTCTCCTTTCATTATCAAAATGCCAGCAGTTCACAAAACCACAAGCTGAGCTCACTGACATTTACTGTACTGTAAAGAATTCACAAAGGAAGTTAGAGTTCAGAATTAAAAGGTAATGCCTCATATTAAAAAAGATGTGCACTTAATAGACATCTCATTTCTGCTTTATTACTGATAAATTGTGTCTATTATTGCCTCTATGTTGTGTTACTGCACTGTGGTTCTTTCATGAACGATTCAATTCAATACAATTTTATTTGTATAGAACTTTTAACAATGGACATTGTCACAAAGCAGCTTTACAGAAATAAATACATTCAGGATCTAAATTGTAAATGTAAGAATTTATCCCTAAAGAGCAAGCCAGAGGCGACGGTGGCAAGAAAAAAAAACCTGAGACGATATGAGGAAGAAACCTTAAGAGGAACCAGACTCAAAAGGGAGCCCATCCTCATCTGGGTGACAACAGATGCAATTATAAATAAATCCCTTCTATAACTGTGTACTACCTGGACAAATAGTGCAATTGTTTAACCAGGAAATTCATTATTTTTCACATGAAGTCTGTTTGGTTGAACCTATCCACTGTCCACTGATGGAGACCTGAGTCCAAAACTGCTTATGGCAACCACGGCCCCAAAGCCACAACAGCAATCACAGTCCCAAGACATCACAGTTCAACTGCCCATATGAACCGTAGTCCAAAACCATCTCCACGGCCCCCAAGCAGCACCATCCCCAGCAATCCCAATGATTTTCAGGCCATGAATGTGGGGCCACCCCCAGCAGCAGTGAGAGATCTCCAACTGATGAGAACTGCAACCAGAAGTAGGGCATCAGGATGGATCAGGCAGGTCTGGAGAGCAGAAGGGGTCAGGATATCACTAATATCTCAGGAGAAGCATGTGTAGCTCAAGAGAGAGAGAGAGAAAGAGAGAGGGAGAGATTGTTAGGTATGCTTTTTGTCCCGTAATGGTTAATGACAATGTACTTTGCGTGCAGAGTGCAAGCAGGGACTCCAGCAAGACTAGCTATGACAGCATAACTAAAAGGGAGAGCCAGAAGGTGACACAGATGTGAGAGCGCCTGGGACATAAAGCGGCCAGTCACTCTACCGTCAAACCCTAGTGAACGCGTGAGGGTGGGGGGCCACAGCATCCAGACATCCCAGTTCACCACAACACTCTATGCCCGTGAACCCTCCAGATCTGTTCCTTTAACTAAGAAATAATATTCACAAAAGGCTTGAATAAACAAATATGTTTTCAGCCTAGACTTAAACACTGAGACTGTGTCTGAGTCCCGAGAACTAATTGGAAGGCTGTTCCATAACTGTGGGGCTTTGTAAGAGAAAGCTCTACCCCTTGCTGTAGCCTTCACTATTCGAGGTACCAACAAATAGCCTGCACCTTTTGATCGAAGTAGGCGTGGCGGATCATAAAAGACCAAAAGTTCGCTCGGGTACTGAGGCACGAGACCATTCAGTGCTTTATAGGTCAATAGTAGTATTTTATAATCAGTGCGAAATTTGATTGGGAGCAAATGCAGTGTGGATAAGATAGGGGTGATGTGGTCATATCTTCTGGTTCTAGTAAGGACCCTCGCTGCTGCATTCTGGACTAACTGGAGCTTGTTTATGCATCTACTGGAACATCCAGACAGTAAGACATTACAATAATCCAACCTAGAGGTAATAAAAGCATGAACTAATTTTTCTGCATTGTGTAGTGACATTATATTTCCTATCTTAGCAATATTTCTGAGATAAAAAAAAAGGCTATCCTAGTAATATTATCTACATGAGCTTCAAAGGAAAGACTGGAGTCGATAATCACACCAAAGTCTTTTACTGCTGCACATGATGAAACAGAAAGGCCATCCAGAGTTACTATGTAATCAGAAAGCTTACTTCTAGCTACATTTGGTCCTAGTACAAGTACTTCTGTCTTGTCAGAATTAAGTAAAAAGAAGTTAATAATGTCCTCAACTTTATTAAGCTGGTGTGATCAGAGGCCAGTAGTAGGTCATTTACCACTTTTAGCAGCGCTGCCTCTGTGCTGTGATGAGGCCTAAATCCTGACTGATACATTTCATCAACGTTTCATGAATATGTAGGTATGAGCATAACTGCTGTGCTACAGCCCTTTCTTGGATCTTGGAGATAAAGGGGAGGTTTGATGTTGGCCTATAATTGGACGAATGAGAGGGGCTGAGGTCAGGTTTTTTAATCAGGGGTTTGATAACTGCTAGTTTAAAAGATTTAGGTACATAGCCAGTGCTAAGGGAAAAACTGATTATTTTTAGAAAAGTTTTGATTGCTTCTGGAATGATCTGTTTGAAGAAACATGTATGTAAGGGATCTAGTATACAAGTTGATGATTTTGATGAGGAAATTAGTGAAATTAGTTCATTCTCTCCAAGGGGAGGAAAACATTCTAATCGTTAATCTTCATGATTCATGAAACTGCCTGTGAAACCTGGAGACGATTTTGAATATTTTCTGAAACAAAAGTGTTATATGCTTTACTTCCTAAACACATAAACACAAAAATTGTTGTGTCTACCTGTTTTACATAGCAATGTCTAAATACATTATGCTAAGCAGAATCTTCCAGTAATAAAGTGAATACATCTACTATGGTTTTTTCATTTCATTTCTCTTCCATATAAAAACTGATGAGGTAAATAAAATCAGGTGATAAAGCACATTTGTTGTTCTTATTCAATCTATCAAGACACAAAATTGCCAAAGAAGAGACATCACATTAGCAGGATGTCATCTCTTCTGTGAATTTGGCTGCTTTTTTTTTTTTATTCTTCTGGATTAAATTCGAGCAGGACACCAGACGGCATTTCCTCATACTTGGCTGGAAACATTAATTACTCACAATCAGTTATGAACAGCTTGGCAGATGTGCGAGCAGTAACACATCAGGCCATTTATGACGCTTTCCTTTTACCCGCCACGGTAATCATATGTTCTGAGTGAGATAGAAGCATGAAAATGGAAATGCGGTACTGAAGGCAGATTTTGTATCCTTTCATAAATAAATGCCTCAAGTTTTGGGGATAATTATGCTCTGTTATCAGACCATGTAGGACTTACACAGGGGGAAAAAATGATTTAAACCAGTGATTTAGTGAGCCAGGCTACTCACGTAATAGTATAATTAATGCAATGTAAAACTTAAATATTGAGACAATCTCTTGAAGTTCTAAACTTAAATTCATTATGTTAAGTCTCAATATGTATCAGCTTTCTTATTGAAAGAGTGGCCACATACTGAAACAACTCATTAGCAAGTGTACCACTGATATTATTTACAATATTTTCAATCCCAACTGGTGTGTGAATGTCATTAATTGAAATGAGTCATACTGTTATAAGAAAACAGTCAGTGTGATGAACCAGAGTTACTGTTACCACCCTGAAGTTGATTATTTTCCTAAAACAGAACGTCACAAAGTGTATTATTCCTCTTATACCACAGCAATTAGAAGAAAAACATACTTTAATTGCAGCTGTACAGAAATGCTTTTCCGAAATAAAATGAAACTCAAGTCTTAATGCAAGTTCACTAATGTAGCTAGCTGACACACTTCATTTAAAATCAACTTGTTAACATTATAAACAACGATCCTAGTTGAGTAAGTGCATGAACACACACACACACACACACACACACTTTCTGTGGCCAATTTTTATACAGAGAAACATAGATAGAGCTGAATAAAATATTCAATGATGTTCCTGATTGATTAATAATAAGTAGGTTACTCATTTCAGTATCAGTATCAGTACTGGTGTCGATATTAGTATCAACGGTTTCCAAAAATCATACTCATCCTCAGTCTGGAAAACTTTAATCATCCCTATTCTGAAGCTGAGGCACTGTTCATGTTAAATATTGTAGTAAAAGAGTGCTCTGGTCTTTCCCAGCCCATTCACCCAACTATGACACTATTATTTCTTTTAAAAATTACTCTGACTCGCTGTAAAATGTTAATTAAGATCTGTAGTGTGACCTCAATTTCCAGTCCAGGATTCCTGGTACAATTCAAATTGCATTAAACAGTGAAGCTAAGGGTCTAAAATGACGGACCACGACGACACAGCTCTTACATGTACAAACAGATAGGCCAAATAACATCTAAAGAAAACAAACCATATCCTAAGAATTTACCCTTCACACACACGTGACGGAATGTAATTTCCTCTTTTCTCTTGTTCTAGCACCTGTAATTTCCCCCGAAAGCGAATATAGAAACAAAGATCACTATGGCCCTTTATTTCTATTTCTGAATCATGTATTCACAGTTGTCATGGTTTCCAGAGGCATGAATTTGTTCAGAGAAGATGCTGTCACTTCTGATATTAGGCCCGGATGTGTTTATGTGTTTATAATAATGAGAGCTATAAAATATTAATTAAAGCCCATGTAGTGTCAACAGTGTAGTGATTATACAGTGTGTTTCTCGAGCTGTGTGTCCAGTGTCTGTGTGTGTGTTTGTGTGTTTGTGTAGATCATTTATAGACTGTGTACACTGGATTTAATGGGCATATGCACCACATTTTTTGAACCATTTCTTTTTTGCTTCCTTCCTCCACAGCAAAACAACTTTCAGCACAAATGGCATATACTCTACAAAATCTACACCCACTGATTTTTTTTTTTTTTTTTGGTTTAAGGTTTGGAAAATGAGGTATGCACTAAAACATAAAAATACTGTATATCCAAAAATAAGAGATAGGTTGGCATGGTTGGTGCAGCAGGCAGAGTTCCAGCCTCACAGCTCCAGGTTCGATCGTGAGCTCAGGTTATTGTCTGTGTGGAGTCTCACATGTACTCCTCATGTCCATGTGGGGTTCCTACAGGTTCTCTGGTTTCCTCCCACCTCCAAAAATAACAGATAGTTTGATTCACAGTTCCAAATTGCCGCTAGTTTGAATGTGTGGTGTAATTATAAAAGGAAAAACATAATTTAAGATAAATCAGTGGGTAAAATTAGTTAAAACAGTGGAGTAGGGTTGAGAAAAGTCTATTTTTAATTATTGAGTAAACATGCTTATTCACTGGAAATGCACAATTTAAACAACAATTATTCGAATAAGGAAGCTCACACTAAAGCTTCCAAAGCAGAAATCACACTCACACATGTGGCAAGGAAAAATTCAGAAAATACATTTTCAAGGCATATAAACAACAATTATGAAACAGTGCACACTTTAACATTAGCCTATACAGTAGAACTATGTACATCTTTAAATCGAATGAAAAAGTGTTTGAGCCATTCTCTGACAGGAAACGATTCATCAATTGTCTCCTCAGGTAACTATAAACAGATAAAAAATTAATAAAAATGAGCAACTTACTGTTGTATAAATGGAATAAAACACTTCAGGGCTTGCTGTTCTGGGAAAATAATCAACGTCAGGGTGATAACTGTAACTGATTCATCACTCTGATACTCTGAGCGCTGATTATTTTCCTATACCAGCACAACACAGTGTAGCTATTCCTTATTTTCTCAATGGCAGGGCTTTCTTATTGTTAAATAACTATAAAAGAAATGTCATTATAAAGTGCTACTTTAGGAATAAGGGTTATTTTCTGATCACGACATTACTCACAGTACCATGAAACAATTCCGGTTTAATTCTCACTTCGTGAATTAAATTCTCACTCAGAGGGCGAATGTGATGAAGGCAGCGTTTGAATTCTGCTGAAACTCCCAGGAGGCCTCTGCACTAAATTATCCACACTTACTGGACATTAATTAATAAGTACTGGAATCACATATGGTCTCCTAATGGACTAAAAACACATATACACATTTAGAGCTCAGATTCAAGGACCTAAAGTCTAATTATGTCTTAGCCTTAAATTCGAGGTTAGAATCTAATTGCTAGTTGTCTTCTTTCAATCAAATCTCTGCTAAGCAGACTCGACTTGTACAAAATGTCTGATCGAGCTTCACTTTCTGTTTAGTTTTTCAGCTTATTCAAGTGAGCTAAATATTGCTGATCCTGTAACCAAGTCTGTTTGGATGAAATTGTGAATGCTTAGGTTGATTGAAGGGTTTCGTTTTTTTTTTTTTCCTCAGTTTGCTCATTTGGCAGAAGAACGTTATTCTCTACACTGACATTCCAGACCAAGTGCGTTAATAAATAAATCATTAGTATGAATCCAGTTTCAAAGCGATATTGCATGAGGACTTCAGACAATTTGATTAACCTGCTGAGATCTGTGACATGAAAGAATATAAATATTGCCCAGTAAATTATAATCATTTACTTTTTGCTTGATAATTTGTAAATTATTTGGTGTACAGACTTGCATCTGCGATCAATAAAAAATGTTCTTTTTTACTTTCGTCTGGATTATGCAGAAGCACTGCACAGAGGTTTGGATTTGGTTTTGGATTTTGGTGGGGCCTGAGCTCACTGAATGAGCTAAATGTGGACCTGGTATTGTTGTGTGTCAAGAATCTTGAGGCCAAAGATGTTGAATAACATTAAATACTGATGTCTACAGAAATAGTTACAGCAACTGAGCAAAAAATCAATGAAAAATAAAAAAATGATGGTACAGCATGAGGTTCATTCGTTCATTCATTCATATACTAGAAACACTGGGCCTGAGGCTGGAAAACACACTGGATGGGATGCTGGACAATCGCAGGGAACCTTGAAGACACTCATTCAAACCAAGGCGCAATTCAGAGTCACCAGTCCACCTACTGGCATGTTTTTAGGAGGAAACTGTAGAACCCAGAGGAAACCTGGGTTTTAATTCAAATTTTCACTTTTATTTTATGCTATATATATATGGATTAGAGCTGTAGCTTCCTGACATAGCATGTTGGATCCGGAGCTTATCCCAGGAACACTGGGCATGAAGCGGGAATACACCCTGGAAACACCAGTCCATCGCAGGGAACACTGCAGACTCTCATCCACACGCTGGGCAATTTAGAGTCATCAGTCTGCCTACTAGCATGTTTCTGGGAGGTGGGAGGAAAGCCACAAAGCTACATTTACTCGCTATTCCATTTTTCAGTCGCAGTGTCCTCTGCCCTTAACCTTTCTTCTAAAGTTACAAGAATAAAAACTCTTCTTCTTTTTAATTTCTTTCTTTTACGTTTGTGATTTGCGCTGCTATGGTATTAACAGTGGCCTCAGCCAGCCCTGTAGCCATCAGTGCCTTGAGTCTGTTCAAGTCCCTCAAAAACTCTCAAATGCCTCCATGAAAAATTTCTGTTTAAATGATAGGAATTTTCAATGTGTTCAGACTGGAACTACAATTTCACCAATGAGAACAATTCCTAAGGTGGTTGAAGGCCTGTGTTGACAGGAGAACAACCACAACTTGTCCTAATGTCCTAATGAGCATCTTTCATCATCTTAGAAGTCATGGCTTTCTTGTTTTTGGTTTAAAGGAAATTAACTCGGTGCTGAAATGAAATCAGTTGGGTAAAACTTTACAATAAAATGATCCTGCATTTCCATCTAGGAATTTTAATGGATAGAAGCTGCTTTGTGTTAAAATATCGCTGTCGCATCATGAGGGCTGATAGTTGATAGTTGATAGTTAATGATACTCATGATAGTTATCGTTAATTCTGCTGAACCTCTTTCAAACGTCCATCAAGGCAGAATACTGGCATAAATTTTAACCAGATCCTTTGTCAAACTCACATCTCACCGTTTGTGCAGATGAAAAAGCGTGTGTTGTGACTCAGAGACAATAAATCGTCTGCATGGGAACTGTCAGACACTCAGCCAGGACATGACACATGCCAAATCCTGGACATTGTGTTCTGTCTCTTCCTACATTTGGCAGAAGGTGTGTTAAAACGTCAGGTAATATTTTGCAAACATTTCAAAAGTACAAGTCAGGAATGAAAGATCATGACTGTTGTTGTTGTTGTCAAGTTAATGAGAAATATGTGAAACCTGAAAATAATGCAGTGTCGAGACTAAAATTATTACCTGTGCTGTTCTGTTCTCTTACAGGAGATGTGTGTAAACTACACCAAATAATTAGCTCCTGTGTGCAGGGGCAGGTGATATAAATGTGTGAGCAGGGTTTATAAAGATAAAAAGACAGCAAGATAATTTGAAATCTTGAAGCAGTTTTTTTTGTGTGTGTGTGAAACAGCACCACTAACATTCGTAAGAAAAACCACACAGAATGCTGTGAAGAAGCAAGAAATGAGTCTGGGGTTAATTTCTTTCTAGCCCAGACCGTAGATTCATACCTTTGACTCCTGTCACATGATTACACAGATTTGATCTCCATTTGCGCTGACATTTTTCAGACTCATCTGTAACACAGCATCAGCAGAGATTTTAGCCTCATGTCTAATATCACGTTCCTCATCCTCAATTCTGTCCAGGCAGTCTCAGCCCTGAAATACAAACTCCCAGAATGCCTTCCAGTCTTGACTCATTGCATCTCTGCATCATGTCTGCATTATCTGTGATTAAGGCACTTAGGAGACAAGTATAAGATCTCAGAAATCATTTTTTCCCAATCAGAATTGAGATTGTCTTAATGTTGGTGTTGCCGTTGGAGAACCCATGCATGAGAATAGGAAAGGGAGCAAGCTTCGATGCACTGTGTGTTCTGACACCTTT
Organism: Pangasianodon hypophthalmus; assembly: GCF_027358585.1. NCBI lineage: Eukaryota > Metazoa > Chordata > Actinopteri > Siluriformes > Pangasiidae > Pangasianodon > Pangasianodon hypophthalmus. The sequence continues at coordinate 22,639,118 of NC_069726.1, read as the reverse complement.
CTATCAGAGCCAGCATTAACTTTTTCAGCAATGTGTGCTACAGTAGCTCTTCTGTGGGATCGGATTAGACGGGCTAGCCTTCACTCTCCACACGCATCAGTGAGCCTTGTGCGCCCGTGACCCTGTCGCTGGTTCACCGGTTGTCCTTCTTTGGACCACTTTTGGTAGGTACTAACCACTGCATACCGGGAACACCGCACAAGACCTGCCATTTCCATGCTCTGACATCTCCCAAAAGGCAGAATTCGACAGTCCGGACTCTACAACTGTCTAACACACCTGAACTCTAATGTACCTGCTTCCTGTTTACTCAGTGTATTTAAAGACCACACTTTCACTCAGTCCTTCACAAGGTTTTGTTCATTCTGTTCAATTTGTAATTCTGAGCAATTTGTCTTCCTGGTTTCAACCTGTTTCTTCTCTTCGTTTTTGATCTGGGTTTTCCCTTTTCATGTTGTTTGCACAATCATTTGAGCTTTCGCTGTTTTTGATTTCTCTTCTGCCCATCGATCTGGATTGTCCTTAAAGATTTTACCCGCGCCTACATCCAACTGCCTCTGAGTTTATAACACGCTTTTCCATTGATGTTTCTTTTGAACTATTGAGTTCTACTAATCCTGCATTTATATTAGGTAGCAACAAGTCGTGTACCTTCCCTCCAGCATTTTTCACTCTGTTGAGAAAAGGGTGGTAGCCAAAATGTAGCATACAGCACACGATTAACTACAGCATACAATTTATTTGTGTTTAAAATGTATTTAAAATCAATTCTAATAATTTATTAAAGTGAAAGTGTGTAAATTAACCAATTAACATCTGATGTACGTTACACGCCAGACTTATTAGCTCATATTAGCTTTGTTAGCAGATGAGCAGTCCAAGCTAACTGCACTAGCTCCATACATCACCAGAGGCACCACTATATATATATATATATATATATATATATATATATATATGTCTATATACAGTATTTATACATTTCTTCTAACTTGTTAAACACAAATTTAATAACGCACTATTCAGGATGAAAATTGGTTGTTTGATTTACATGTTGCATACTCAGTTTTGTATTAGCTATTAGCAGATTGGCAGCACAAGCTAACTGCACTAGATACAAACACTCACCAGAGGCACCAATGATCTCTGCTACATCCCTCTAAGCTTTACTTTCCTTCGTAGTGTCTCTATATACATTTAATGGTCATATATGACAGGATAAGAGGAAAGCATGGGATTCTCTAGGAACTCTCATAGAGAGAAGAAATAAGATGATGGAGATAAAATGATGTTTTTTTTGTCCTGGTGAATTTCAGGTTCATTGCTTTGTACAAGGGTCAAGGCCACGGTCGTGCTCAGTGTAGTGGAACGTACCACCTGAGATTTAACACCTGTCTCTCTGATCGTTATTAGCTGAGCCATAAACGCAGGAATTATACTTGATGGATGGAGAACAGGTGAGGTTCTTGACATCAGATGGAAAGGACACGGTGTCTCAACCTTCCCCGAATGTCTTTATAATTGTTCATCTAACATGACCATTATGATTCTTCTCTTTCACCTCTCTCCATCTAAGTCCAGTAGCTCATTACAGTGATTAATCACCCAACCTGTAACACACATCAGAGAAATTACCCGGAGAAGGGAGGTAGTGCTCACACACGGACACACAAATAGCAGCCACTAGAAATGTGTTTGCTCTGTAGGAACATTTATTACACGAGATCAAACGCACATAAACTCCATTTATTTACAGGGACACTTCCCTGATATGTTTATACCTTTTTCAAATGTCTGTTTAATGTCTGTTTCCATTTGGAGGGATGAAAGAAAGAAAGAAAGAAATCAGATAAAGAAGAAATAAAAAAGGAGGAAGGGTAAGGAAGAAGAGGAATACAAACAAACAAAAACAAACAAATAAGGAGAATGGAAGAAAGAAAGAATGAGAAAAAGAAGAAAAGAAAAGGGAAAAGGAGAAGTAAATTAGAAAGAAATCAGAAATAAGAGGGAAATCATAAATAAGGGATAAAAAGAGTGAAGGAAGAAGTAAAAAGAGGGAAATAAATAAATATAAAAAGAAAGAAAGAAAACAAAGGAAGTAAAGGAAGAAAAAGCATAAAGAAACAGACAGTCAGTCATATGAATAAATAGATCTATAAACAGATTAATAAATGAAACAGAGAAAAACAAAGAAAAAAGAAGCAGAAAAAGAGAGATGCAAAGGAAAAAAAACATACATAAATAATCAAATCAATAATACATAAATAAATAAAAATGAAAGAAAGAAAGAAAGTAAGAAAGAAAAGCAAAATTGTCTCTTATCTCTTGACTGACACTTTTTGTCACTGTTTGTCTCCATAATTTATTACAAGTGTTTGTTTGTGTTTGTAGATTTATTTATTTATGCATTATTCATTCACTCCATCCAATCAGGCTGCTTTAATTTACATCAGACTGATGATTGTAATCAGGGGAAGTAAAATATCTAATTAAAGAAAAACAGTAGAAGCTCATCACCTGTTTTTTTAATCATAAAATAAGGAGGTTGATATCTGAAAGCAGACTCAGTAATTATAAAAAAAAAAAAAAAAAAAAACATGACTCAGTATGAACCCATACAGCAGCTCCGAGCGGAGTACACGCCTCCTCATGTGCCTCGTTTTCAATTATAAATCTCAGAAGCATCTGTGGCTCAGAAATCACCTTGAATCTTCGCTCGGCCTCCACACCCTACACACTCTTCTCCTCAGCACTGGCTCGTGCTCAGAGAGTCTATATCCAGCAACCGAGGGTGAAAATCTCAGGGTCGACTCGGTTCCCACATTCTAATGCAACACCTCCATCACAGCTCTTCATCAAAACATGCTGAAAAAGATTTGTATAGAAACAAAACAGTGATGTGAAGCGAAGAAAAAAAAACTCTTAAGAAGTTCCTAAGAAGTAGTGCTTCTGCTGCTCCACCATCCGGAAGGACGAGCGAATGAACAGAAGAAACGAAGAAAGAAATAGAAAGACAGAAAGTGTAGAAAGAGTGAAGGAAGGAAGGAAGGAAGGAAGGAAGAGACGGAAGGATTCTGTAATAGTCTAAAAGCTTAGAAAGAAAGTAATCAGAAAAAAAGGAAGTAAAAAGAAGAGGAACATAAAAAACAAACAAATAAATAAATGAAACAGAAAGAAAGAAAATTATAGAAGGAAACAAAGATCTATAATAGTCGAAAAGCATAAAACAGTGTTTGCTGAAGTGAGAGAGTAGATTTATACAGAAAGTGAAGTGAAGCATATTATGCCCAGATGTTTCATATATACACTATATGGCCAAAAGTATGTGCACCCCTGCCCATCACACCCATATGTGGTTCTTCCCCAAACTGTTAACACAAAGCACATTTGGACACACACAATCGTATAGAATGTCTTTGTATACTGTAACATTACAATTTCCCTTCACTGGAACTAAGGGACCCAAACCTGCTCCAGCATGACGATGCCCCTGTGCACAAAGCGAGCTCCATGAAGACATGGTCTGTGAAGGTTGGAGTGGAAGAACTCGAGTGTCCTGCACAGAGCCCTGACCTCAACCCCACTGAACACCTTTGGGATGAACTGGAACACTGACCGAACCCCAGACCTCCTCGACATCCCAACATCAGCGCCTGACCTCACTAATGCTCTTGCAGCTGAATGAACACAAATCCCCACAGCCACGCTCCAACATCTAGTGGAAAGCTTCCCAGTATGTTCAGTGTGATGGTCAGGTGTCCACATACTTTGTGTGTGTGTGTGTGTGTTATATATATATATATATATATATATATATATATATATATATATATATATATATATATATATATATATGCTTCCTAAGAGATCATTTTACTCATTTGTGTTTCTGCTGCTTTTACAACCACTCAGCAGTTAACCTCAATGTCACTGCCAGCGGTATACTGTACATACATATGAGGTCTCACTGATGGGAAATGAACATGAAAAAGGACATGAAATACGCTCTGTCTCTCGAGTGCAGCTTCACATCACAGAGCTTTTACATGAAATTTGCATTTGGCACAAAAGAAGTGGAGAATGCAGAGGACAGGAATAAAAAAATGAATAAATGAAACAAAGAAAGAAACTGCTATCTATAAATTAATTAAACCATTGAACAAAAGAAAGAAAGAATGTAAGAAAGTAAGAAAGAAAAAGTTTAGCTACATCTGAAAAACTACATGCAAGACACTAGCCCAAATATTTTGGAATAGGGAGACGCATTTTTCTTTTGCATGAGAAAACAAGGTCACGGTGGTGCACATGCATTTCTGACGTATGGACGTTATCCTCTCATAATCCCCCTTTCCCTCCCTATAGAAATGGTGCTGTACATCATAGGCATTTACACTTTGCAATTGTTTGAAATGTATTAGATTTAATTCTGATTATTTCTGATTTAATTTCTGATTTAATTCTGATATTATTATTATATTTTCTATAAAACAAGATCTTGGCAACTGCAGAGTGTTGTTGGCCTAGCCCAATCTGGCAACCTTGTCATTACCTGTCCTGTCTGCTGCCCCCAAGTGAAATTGTTCATAGAGTGAACATCAGGCAGCGTGATTCCTGCCCCAGTACATCTCTATCAAAGACTGTATACTGTATACGAGTGGACAACGTGGTGCCACTGACTCCCATTGTGCGATTCTGAAGCCTATTTGGTTGAATATTGGTTGTTCTTCATGCGGGGAGCAAACCTGCTCAGGGATATTACCTGAAATTTGAATGGTAGCTCTAAGCGTTAAGTACAGATTAATATATAAAAGTATTAATTAATATATAAAATGCTAAACTGTGGTCATATTATTTGTGCAAGTATATTGATTTTACAGTTGTCAGGAAAAGATTTTAGAGCTTTGAGTCATAACTGACTGAGCTACCATTTGCTACTGTAGCTAGCTGACATGCTAGGTGGTGGTAGTGTTGTTCTTTCAGCTGCTCCTATTAGGGATCTTCACAGTAGATCGTTGGTCTGCATGTTTGATTTGGCACAGTTTTTACACCACACGCCCTTCCTGATGCAACCCTCCCAATTTATCTGGGCTTGGAACCGGCACTGAGAGTACACTCCCAGTGGCTGGGTTGGTTCCCTGCCCAGGAATCAAACCTGGGCCACAGTGGTGAGAGCACAGGAGCCTTAGCCGCTAGACCACCAGGGACATAAAGGGAGGTCATTTAAAAAGGAGAGACTGGCTAAACTTACCAAGCTACTTCGAGTATTAGCTAAGGCCATACCGTAAATAGTAAATTAATATGGAATGTAGCTAGTGTTAGCTGCCTTTGTTTATGCCATCATGAGCTAGCTTAGATGGCAAAATGAGCAACGTACCAGAAAAACTGCAAAGAACTCCCCTCTGAGCGTCTGTTACGACAGTTTACAGCAGAACAAGACATGGATTTGCTACAGAACCATCAAGAGCTTCAGGTATGCATTGGAAAGTGCGTGCGTGTTCATGAGGCTTGACTGTAATGGCCAAAACTGTCAATCACCTCATCAACCACGCCCTTTTATTTATCACCACATAACTCCTATTAAATGCAGGTATCGCAAGGAGAAATGTTGAGGAAGATATTAAGGTCAAATGAACTTAATAATTTGTTGAGATGTAACTTAAAACGTAACTTTGGCTCATTCTCCGTTGACTTACTTGGGAATGGGCGGGGTTAAAAATTGCACTGCAGCCAGCTACTAGAGGACCTCAGAGACATTTTAGCTTTACATTTAATCCCTTGTTTCGATGTCCACACATATATACAGTCACTGATCTCTATTAGCGCTTGTTGCAGTTCGCTAGGTGTAATAATATCAATATGGAGCTAAATATTACAGCTACAGTTGTGCGACCTCTAGAAAGGTGAGCAAATCAAGAAAACATTGGCTTATATCTGTCAAATAGTGAGGTTTGTAAATTGCTGGTCACTCAAAAGAGGTAAACAGATATATATTTGGTGGGGCTCTGTTCCTGTGGACAAGGGTCCACTAGAATGAAGGAAAGAAAGAAAGAAAGTAAGAAAGAAGAAGAGAAACAGCTTACGCTTCATGACATTGTTTAGACCAGCCAGCAACTCAAAATGTTTTCATGTTTAACTTAGCTGTTAACTTTCAGAAAGGTACTTCCAAGGACTCCTGAGCACCAAAAAATCACCCACGTTTTAACCTTTAGATTTTCAAGGATAAAAACAGAACAGCTTATTTTGCTTAGCCTAAAAAGAGGTGAAGATTAAAAACAGTGACCTTCAAAGATACAGAATCGTTTCTTATTAAACCTTCTCGGGTCATTTTCAGCAGAACTGGACGCTTTGAGGAAATGACCATTAAAGCCTGAGCTCTGTTAGAATCCTTGGACACTAAAGACTTGTGACGGATCTTTATTTTATTCTTTGCCTGGCCTGGTTTTATTTTTTTTTTAATATTACATGAATTCAATTTTCCAGTGACCAGCTCAGCACCTTCCAGATTGTTAAACACGTACAATAATTATTCTACGTTTATTCATTTGGCAGATACTTTAATGCAGAAACGTCGTACGAGTGATTCAGAACGCAGTTCAAGCGTAAAGCTGTTCAGTGAGCTGACAGAGATACAAGTGCTGCGAGATTAATTTTCCAACAACTAACCAGAAACTCTTTTAACCTTTAGTTTTTTTTTTTTGTAAAAGTTCTTCTCATGTCAAAATAGAAATGAATAAAGTATGAAAGCAAAAGTAGAAAAAAAGATCTACAAAAGAAAAAAGACACCTACTTAAATTTTAAATCACACCAACAAATGAGGGAAAACATTAGCTAACAATAACTTACCACATCTTTACTGCTAATCTCTTACATGTTAGCTAGAATGAAACAAACTAGCCAATGCTAAACGCTAGCTGCCAGAATACAAAGTGTTGGGATTATTTTACTCATAACAACTCATCCTGCAGTGTTTTGTTCCTCTTATACCACAGCAAATTGCTAATGATTACATAATTTTATTTATTAAAGAACAACACATAGTACTTTTTACCCATTTATAGTTACATTTAATTTAATGTTAACAAAATTAGTTTGTTTTTGTTCTCACAGAGATAAAAAGTCATTCCCTCACCAGCTCCTCTTTTTTCTCTCTCTCATGAAGTTAGAAAGACAAAAAAATGAAAGCAGCTTGTCATGTTACTGAGAAACTGCAAAAAACGTAAACTGCTTTGTCCTAAAGATGACGGAAAACGTAAAGAAAAGTTGCAGCTTTACATCTGACTGTTACAAACAGTGTTAGACCATGCTAACACTGGAGACTCCTTCCATAACAGTTAAATAAACATCTCCTTACTTTAAGACAACGCCACCATTTTCCGAAATGACACACATTTTAAAAAGAAGCATCGGCTGACTCATTGAGTCCCTGTGAATGAGCAGTTGCTATAGAAACGATGACGTATCGGAACGAGCACATTAATATAAACCTGTGATTTGTAGCTGCACTACGGTCAGAGAAAATTAATCAACACCTTCTGACCCATCAGAATCAGGAATTCAATAGCACTGAGGTCTAAATGTCTTTTAAAATGTCACACTCGAACTCTCAAATAAGTAACGACCAGTTTCATTTCTCTCTCATATATAATAAAGGTCTTCAGTGCCCCTGCCCATTTCCTCTATCATTATCGACCATTAAAGGCCACGTAACGCTTCTGTCCATATAACCTCTCATATGATGAAGAATTTCCTCACTCTGTCTTCTCACTTTCATTAATCATGAACAATGTAATTATCACACATAAAACAAACATAACCTTTCATAGAATTAAAGCTTTCCAGCGATGAAGCATCTGTAAATAACAACATTCTCTCCAACATGATTTCCTTTTTACCCCATGTCCACTTAGCCGCCATCACTGCTGATTCGTCAATACATCAGAAAAACGTAATCAAACAAACAAACAAACAAATAAATAAATGAACAAATATTTACCACTAAAATATATTTATTGTCATATTTATTTTGTTTATATTAATTTACAAATTTTTTAATTTGTAAATGAATATAATTTAAATTATTATTGTTATTTTTTTTTTTACTTTTTTTACTTATTTTTATTTTTAATAATTTTTAATTATAATAATTCACTTGCATTGTGTCTGAAAATGATTTGTTTGGTTATACCAAGATCAGTATCCTATTTTATTGAGAAGGCAGCTTGGACTTTTGGTTAAAAAATAAAGATAAAAGAAGGCAATAGAAAAAAAAAGCAATAAAAATGTTGCATGCAAACAAATTTCATATCTATATTCACTATACATATATTTCTGATGTCAATGATAGATAGATAAACTATTAGTTATTATAAAATATTATAAAACTATATTTTTATATAGGTATGATAAAAATAACATTAATAATTAATGACATCAGCACATAATGACATATCTGGTTAGCCTAGGAGGATGTGGAAACTCAACTAACAATAGTTTTCAATTGAGAAGAAAAGAAAAGACAACTGAAATTTAAAAAAATGCATACATTTTCAATACATATCAATAATTCTGAATCTGAACTAAAAATAAATTAAAATAAAATACAACAAAAAAAAATAGTTTCATGGAAGTCAGAAATGATGCTCTAAACCCCAGCAATAACTCACAAGTTCAATGCAATCCGTCCATTAGAGAAAAAGCCTGCAGCGTCCACGACCAATCCACGATGGATTTCACTAAAACATGCTGAGATTTCTCTCTCTCCCATTAGCGAAACTGCTGCTCAGAGATATGAAATGATGATTAAAAAAATACCACTCTATATGCAGATGTGCTTTCACTGGGTCATAACAGAAACATTAGACGTAAAATTGCCCCTTAGCCAAAGAACGAGTGTTTAATGTGCACGGCCGATTAGCCACTCTGCGTTTCTACACAGAATGTACTTTTAATTCATTTTAATAATGGAATGGCATTCCTTATTTTTATATTAATAAAGTAAATAGCTAATAGCTCTATCAGGTTAAACTTAATTTCAATAAGGAAGTGATCACATTTCTGAATACTTTTTTATCTCTAAAAATTAATTAGCGTCAGGCTCGTTGTGTCAATAAGAAGAGAGGCTTGCAACATAAATCAAAGAGACCAGACATCAGACTTGTCAGTTTTATGCGAATGTATTGAACAGTATAGAAAACGAAGCTGGCAGAGGTTTAGCATCAGGAGGAATAATGCCAAAATCATCAACAAAACAATATCTCTGACTAAGAAACATCCTGAAAGAATGAAAGAATTTCTCCATACCTAACCAAACCCAGGAGAAAAAAAAATCGTTCTGATGTCAAATATTCATAGCTATTTGTACAATGAAGTTGAGTAAAAATATTAATATCATGTACAGGCAAGTGTGTAGCTTATATAATAAAAATAAACAAAACTAGCATAGAAATGACAAATTTCAAATACTAGCATAGAGCTAAGAATCAACAATGTACAAAACTAGCTACAAATCTAGCATAGACTAGCATAGAGCTAAGAATGGATAAAGTACAAAACTAGCATAAAGCTGGAAAGCTGCAAATTTAGCATAGACTAGCATAGAGCTAAGAATGGATAAAGTACAAAACTAGCATAAAGCTGGAAAGCTGCAAATTTAGCATAGACTAGCATAGTGCTAAGAATGGATAAAGTACAAAACTAGCATAAAGCTGGAATATACAAAGTACAAAGACTAGCATAGAGCTAAGAATCTATAAAGTACAAAACAAACGATATTCCATAAAGCTGGAATATACAACAAGTAGTTCTGGCTGACTAATTTGATCAGTCAAGCAGCGTTCCAAGAGCGCTGATATTTAGTTTAACTGCACTGAGACTGCGTGTATCACTCCTCTCTGTGTGTGTGTTTGCTATGTAACAGTCCAATTCTAGCCACAGTCCCACTGAAACAGTTACTACAGTAGAGTTAGCAACAGCAGCAGCAACGGACACAGCAAACAATACATTTTTCATGAATATAAATTCTAACTTAAAATATAAAAGATTGTCAGATGAAGATGAAAAGGAAGAAGGGACACCAATTTCACCAGATGCACCCATACAGGGAATGTACAAATCATTGCAAGCTAGCTAGGCAGCTAGCCGATGGGCTATCAGTGAATTTGGCTTATTTGTGATCTATTTCTAGCAAAAATAAACAAACCATTTGGCCATATTGTGTCTGAAATGTCACTTACTTGATATTAATTTTGTATTTATACAGCTGTTGTATAAAAGTAATATCAACGGAATATCGGTTTGGCTGTGATTCAGCTGTAGGCACGAGGCCACAGGTAATCAGTATAATTCAGTATAAACACACATACAAAAAAAATATACAAAAGTTCAAAGACTAGTATAGAGCTAAGAATGGATAAAATACTAAACTAGCATAAACCTGGACTATACAAATTTAGCATAGAACAGCATAGAGCTAAGAATGGACAAAGTACAAAATAGCATAAACCTAGAGTATAGAGAATTCAAAGAGTAGCATAGAGCTAAGAAAGTATGGTCTTGTTATTTTCTTCCACCATCACAAAATATCTTGCACAAATACCTCACAGAAATCAATACAGTCTCTGTTATTTTATTTTTCATTATTGATCTTCTGTTTGAAATCTACTGCATCATCTGTGAGAACGTGCAAACTAAGAATTTCATTGTACAAGAAAAACATTAAAGTTATTGAATCTTTATGCTAGTTTGTACCTTCTCCATATTTAGCTAGCTGTATGCTAGTTTTTTTTTTTCATAAAGTCCATTCTTAGCTTTATGCTAGCCTTTAAACTTTGTATATTCCAGCTTTATGCTAGTTTTTTTTTTTTTTACTTGTCCATTCTTAGCTTTATGCTAGCCTTTAAACTTTGTATATTCCAGCTTTATGCTAGTTTTTTTTTTTACTTGTCCATTCTTAGCTTTATGCTAGCCTTTAAACTTTGTATATTCCAGCTTTATGCTAGTTTTTTTTTTTTTACTTGTCCATTCTTAGCTTTATGCTAGCCTTTAAACTTTGTATATTCCAGCTTTATGCTAGTTTTTTTTACTTGTCCATTCTTAGCTTTATGCTAGCCTTTAAACTTTGTATATTCCAGCTTTATGCTAGTTTTTTTTTTTTTACTTGTCCATTCTTAGCTTTATGCTAGCCTTTAAACTTTGTATATTCCAGCTTTATGCTAGTTTTTTTTACTTGTCCATTCTTAGCTTTATGCTAGCCTTTAAACTTTGTATATTCCAGCTTTATGCTAGTTTTTTTTACTTGTCCATTCTTAGCTTTATGCTAGCCTTTAAACTTTGTATATTCCAGCTTTATGCTAGTTTTTTTTAACTTGTCCATTCTTAGCTTTATGCTAGCCTTTAAACTTTGTATATTCCAGCTTTATGCTAGTTTTTTTTACTTGTCCATTCTTAGCTTTATGCTAGCCTTTAAACTTTGTATATTCCAGCTTTATGCTAGTTTTTTTTACTTTGTCCATTCTTAACTCTGTGCTAGTCATTGCTACATGTTTCTCTGAATTCTGTGATTTCTTTACTCAGAAGCAGAGCAACAGGGCACAGCAAACTTGTTAAAGGTATTGTTTTCAGTCTGAAAGTTGTGACTATTCCCCTAAACATCACCACACTTCCACCTCAGTTTTAACCCCTGAAGGTTTATATCTGTGTTCCTGTTCTCCATCTGAGAACACAAGATAAAGTTCTGCAGGCTGTAAAACCTCGCAGGTGTTTACACTCACTGCCTTGGGGAGAAAACGTACCTGATCATCTGCAGGTTTGAAGATAATCTGCAATTAATGTGTTTGTTGTAATCCCCAGACGAGCACCATCCAATATGTGCTTGAATTTAATGTGTTTGTTTAATGTGTGAACACAGCCATGTCGTCCCGACACTACTGATTTTAATGCATTTTTAATTTTGTGGACTTTCCACAGATAAGAGAAAAAAAAAAATGCAAAATGTTTCAAGGGCATTTTATTTGCATAGAAATGACAAGTGAGAAACTTTTTCTTTAGCAATATTCAATAAAACAGCGCACAAAAATACATTTCTGTCGTTTTTACCTCATGAACCCTTTACAAAACCTTTACATGAACTTCACTTGTGAATAATCACCTGATTTGTTTTTCAGTTGTGATTTTTTTTATTCATTTATATTCACATTAGAGTTTTACAAATTATTCTTTTCACATATGATTTTTACACAATTCATTTATTTGTTGATTAATTTATTTTTACTAGATTTTTAAAGATTCATTTATAAAGATTCATTTATCTTCACATGATTTCTTCCATTTATTTTTCATGTCATATTTTTTACTCAATTTATTTTCACATGAATTTTTCACATGATTATTTTGTATTACATGTTTGATTTTTAACCATGGCTTATTTATTTTCACATGATTTTTACACTTAATTCATTTATTTCACATGATTCAATTTTATTCATAACTGTTTCATTTATTTTCACACTTAATTTTTACACGATTCATTTATTCGATGATTTCTTTATATTCACACACATTTGTTTTCACATATTATTCACATGATATGGGAGTGGCCCCATATGAACGGCCTGAAGAACCATTTGGATTGCTGGGGATGGAGCCACCTGGGGGCTGTGGAGATGGCTTGGGGATCACATATGGGGAGCTGTACTGTACTGTAATGGCTTGGGACTGCGATTGCTGTAGTGGCTTTGGGGCTGCGGTTACGACAAGCACCTTCGTACTCAGGACTCCATCAGTGGACAGTGGATAGATTTTAACCAACTGGACTTCTTGCGAAAACTGTGATGAATTTACTGGTTGCACATTTGCACTATTTGTCCATATAGTACACAATAATAGAAGGGATTTATTTATAATTACACTATCCATTACACTCAGATGAGGATGGGTTCCTTTCTGAGCCTGGTTCCTCTCAAGGTTTCTTCCTCATATCGTCTCAGGGAGTTTTTCCTCGCCACCGTTGCTTCTGGCTCGCTCATTAGGGATAAATTCACATATTTACAATATATTTTTTGAATCAATTTATTTCTGTAAAGCTGCTTTGTGACAATGTCCATTGTTAAAAGTGCTATACAAATAAAATTGAATTGAATAGATATCACATGTCTTGAATTCGCATGTAATTTCGGGATATAATGTTGAAATGCACCTTCACATGGTTTGACCCCTGATCACATATTGCTCACATGTAAAATAGATGTGATATTTTTTTCCATAAGGGAATTTTAACTGTTGGGATATGATTTATGATTGACGTTATCAACTGTGCTGTTTTTGTTCTTTTTCTTTTTTGAGCTACCTGCCAAGCCACACATGATGATTATAATGATGCATAAATAATTAACTCTGTGACCTTTTCAGGACCTCACTTTGAACCATGTCACACTCCTGAGATAAAACCTCTCTCAAACCGGCATCTTCTACACTTTTAACCACAAAAAGAACACAGCTGTGCTTTACCCATTCTCATGTAGAACAAAACCATAATTGTGTTTACTGCGTTGATTAATTTTCTATAACCTCAGCTCTGACAGTAGTGCAGGTTTACATTAATGCACTCGTTCTAATACATTACCGTTTCTATAGTAACAGCTCATTCACAGTGACTTGTACGCCAGACGCTCCACATAAATGGATTAAATTACATTAAATCGTGTGTAATTATTGATATTGTGTAAGAGAATGTTTATGTAACATTTGTGGAAGGAGTCTCCAGTGTCAGCACTTTGTAACAGTCAGAGGTAAAGCTGTAACTTTTCCGACATCCTCAGGACAGAGGAGTTTACGCTTTGACAAGCTGCATTTTTTTTTTTTTGTCTTATTAACTTCAAGAGAAAGAAATAACAGAGGATGGTGAAGGAAAACAACTGGTTATATCTTCTGTAACATAAGTGAGAACAAGAACTAACTCGTTTCATGGAAATTCCTCAACAGTAAATGTAAGGGGTGACCGTTCCTTAGCTGGCCCTACGCTTTGGAACAGTTGTACCTCTGCATGTCAGAGCAGCTTCAACTTTATCTATTTTTAAAACTACATTAAAACCACATTTCTTTTCTCTGGCTTTTAATTATACTTAAATTGGTAACTAATGCATGTTGGATATTTCAACTTCATTATTTTTATCTTTGTACAGCACATTGGTCAACTGTTGTTGTGTTTAATAATGCTTTATAAATAAAGTAAAGAAAGAAAGAAAGAAAGAGAAAATTCAGACTGTTTAAGGTTCTTCGGTTGTCCCTCTACAGGAACCCTTATAGGTTTTATGTAGAACCCTACAACAGAGTGATGAGAACCCTTGAGTGCACCAAGTACCAAGAGCTAAATAGTTTCTGTGTATTAAGAAGAAAACAATGACCTCTGATAGTTAGTATTATGATCCAATTTCTAATTTCAGCGAGGAAAATTCCCATTGTGTTTCAGACACCATCATCTGTAATTGACCGTAATTTAACTAGTTAACTTAAGCTAAGCTGCTGAATATCACAATCAGTTTTGGTTAATTATTTGAGGAATTCTAAGATTGTAATCACCATTAAAATATACATAACTGCACATTCCCAGCTTATTTCCTTGAAAAGCATTGAGTAGGTCACTTCAAACGCCTCAAACGTCTCGACCAGCGAATATAAATGTCCTCAAGGCCGATCGTTAGACCCTCGAGACTGAGACATTCAAAGAAAGAGTGGTATCAGATGTACAGGTACTGAGCTCCAAGGGAATTCCATATATGTGTGTGAAATCTTCATTTCAGAGGAGTGAAAGACAACCATCCAGCTCTATAAGAAGGGGGAAGTAAAGAATTAATTTAATAAAGATCTCACTGTAATAGTCTCAGTAATCAAAACATCAAAACATGTTCTTGAATTTTCCGGTCATCTTTAAAATAGATTTTTTTTTAACTCCATAATGCCAGTCTCTCTGTATTTTATCAGTTAAGTAAGGAAAAATCAGGGGAGTGTCAGAGAATATCTTTTTCTGTAATGTAGGAGACTTTTCTTTAATTACTGACCAAGTGTAAACTTTGCTCAGGGAAGTGAGCAAAGAAAAATTTAAAACTGCACAGGTAAATTAATTTTACACTAATTATTGACTCGCCCCCAGCGGAGCAGGAGCTGCAGTGCATTTTAATACATCAACACATGAATATTCAGATAAACAGCAGACTGTGACATTAGGATGTAATTTCATTCCTTTCTCCTGTCAAGCGAGTGAGAGAGAGAGAGAGAGAGAGAGGGAGGGAGGGAGAAAGAGAGAGAGAGATGTAAAAATGTCACTAAGGCACTGTTATTACTTTTAAAGCATATAAGACATTGTAATGTAATTTTTTGTCTTTACACAGAAATGTGCAAAAACCTAACACAGAAAAGTATGACACAACATCTGTAATTGTTGTTGATTTGTAAATGCTGTCACTGTTTGACTTTTCACGAATGTCACAAACGTGCAGGTTAATGAAATGATTCAAAGAGTCAAATATGAATTTTATTCATCTGTGTTATTTCATACAATCAGAGGGAATCTTTCTGAAGAATCATTTCAACAACAACAAAAAAAAAATGTTTTTGGGACAAAAAAAAGGGCATCATTCAAAGTTAGGATTCACTCCATTCAGGTGAAATTACACATACTACATTTTATAAAGGTTTTTTTTTTTTTTGCAGTTACATTGATTTTGGGTTGTTTTTTTTTTGGCCCACTTTGGGACAGAATATGGTCTATATATCACTTGTATTAAAAGGTAAATGATTGTCCAGTTGTAGGAATAACATAATTTAAAAAATTATGAAGCCTTATTCCTGAAATTTAACAAATTAATAAAATTGAATAAAATAACATTCAGATTGTTAACATTCAAAATATTCAAAATGTGCACAGATTATAACTGTCCATAAATGTGGACACTATGCATGATTGGGTTAATAATAAAAAAAAAAAAAACATGTGAAAATAAATTAATAACAAAACAAGATAAATGAATTTTCTATAAATGCGCTACATCACTGAAGACTGCCTCTGTCTCTCTCTCTCTCTCTCTTTATATATGTGTATGTATATATATACACACACAGTCAGGTCCATAAGTATTTGGACAGTGGCACAATTTTGGTCATTTTGCCTCTGTACTCCACCACAGTGGATTTGAAGTGAAGCAGTGAGTGAAGTGTAGATTTTCAGCTTTAATTCAAGGGCTTTAAGAAAAATATTGCATTAACCGTTTAGGAATTACAGCCATTTTTGTTTTACAGAGTTCCTCCATTTTCACAGACTCTAAAGTAATTGGACAATTGACTGATAAGCAGTTTCATGGCCAGCTGTGGTCTGTTTCCTCCTTATATCATGATAAATTAAGGAGATAAAAGGTCTGGAGCTGATTCCAAGTGTTGAATTTGCATTTGGTAGCTGTTCATGGGAATTGAACAGTCCAAAGAGGTGTTGATGCAAGTGAAGGAGGCCATCATTAGGCTGAAAAACCACAACAGACCTATCAGAGAGATAGCAGAAACTTTAGGAGTGACCAAATCAACAATTTGGTACATTCTTACAAAGAAGGAATGCACTGGCGAGCTCAGCAACACCAAAAGGCCTGGGAGACCACAGAAAACAACTAAAGTGGATGATTGCAGAATTCTTTCCTTGGTGAAGAAAAACCCCTTCACAACATCTAGCTAAATGAAGAACACTCTGGAGGAGGTCGGCGTATCATTATCAAAGTCTACAATCAAGAGCCACCTTCATGAATGTAAATACAGACTGTTTACCTCAAGATGCAAACCTCTGGTAACACTCAAGAACAGAAAGGCCAGATTAGACTTTGCTAAAAAACCTTTAAAAAAAAAGCCTGACCAGTTCTAATGCAAGATTAACTTGTACCAGAATGATGGGAAGAGAAAAGTATTGAGAAGGAAAGGAAGGGCTCATGATCCAAAGCATACGACATCATCTGTCAAACATGTGGAGGCAGTGTTATGGCATGGGCATGTTTGGCTGCCGATGAAACTGGGTCACTGGTGTTTACTGATGATGTGACTGCTGATAGAAGTAGCAGGATGAATTCTGAAGTGTACAGAGCTACTTTCTGCTCAGATTCAGTCAAATGCTGCAGAACCGTTAGGATGCTGCTTCACAGTACAGATGGATAATGACGCAAAACATACTGTGAAAGCATCCCAAGAGCTTGGAAATTAAATGTTCTTAAATGACCGAGTCAGTCACCTGACCTCAACCCAACTGAGCTGCTTTTCACTTACTGAAGACAAATCTGAAGGCAGAAAGACCCACAAACAAGCAGCAACTGAAGATGGCTGCAGTAAAGACCTGGCAAATCATCTCAAGGGAGGAAACTCAGCATTTGGTGATGTCAGTGGGGTCCAGACTTCAGGCAGTCATTGACTGCAAAGGATTTACCTCCAAGTAATAAAAATAATCCTAATATTTATGATTATATTAGTTTGTTCAATTACTTTTGAGCCTGTGAAAATGGAGGACTGTAAAAAAAAAATGGCTGTAATGTACACATACAGACTGTATATATATGTGTGTGTGTGTGTGTATGAAAGTATACATCCCTGTTCTATTGCCTATAGGAATCGCTTATACGTCACTTACTGGGAATAATAATTTACATGTAATGTACTGTATATTCCTAGAACCCAGTCCGGTCCTGTTTATGATCCACGGTCCCTTCCTTTAATCATTCCCTAATGTCCCCCTGATTGAAATGAATCTTCAACCTCTCACTGACTCTGTCGTTGTGCTCTGTTGGTTTAATGAATGACATCTGAATATCGTCTCTTATAAAGGTTTCGAGGCCGCACACCATTAAACTCCTCGCTCCGGTTAATCCGTCTAACTGCGAGACTCAGGCACTCAGGGTGAGAGACAGAACATTAAAGCTCTCTCTCATTCTCATTCATGCTTTTAAAGGATGGTGTAGCATCTATAGTAGTTTCTCACACACTCACTTCCATAGTTCTTCTTCATGCAGCATTAGAGTGGAGACATTTAAACAGATTCTTTTGCAGAATGCTTCAACAAGAAAGCAGTGATGGGGGATATCTGTTTAATGTCTATCAATATCATGCCTCTAAAAATATTAGTGTTGAGCAATGCATTGTAACACAAGGTCTCATTGAGGCCTAATAAAACCTTGTACACACACACACAAAACCACACACACTTAAAGATAAATCAGCAGCTGCATTTATGATTTCTAATATTTTTTAAGTGTTTCAAGTCTGTAATGCTCTACTGGCTTCATGTCGTGTTTCCTCTGAATATCAAATACACTAAAAACAGAAACCCTTGCTAACAAAAAATAAATAAAATAATAAACTTATGGTTATGTTGTGTGTCCTTTTGTGTAATTTCTACTTTTATTTGGACAATATGTGTTTAGTTGAGGGGCTCCAAAATTTAGTGCAAATTATAAAAATTATAAATTTTTCTGAAACTTGGCATTTTGGTTTCTCTTTGTTATTTAATTTAACTTGTAAATCCAGATTCAATAAACATGCCTCTGTATTTTCCTGTCTGTTTTCTTGACTTCTCTTGTTCCACTGAGTCAGAGTCACTCGACGTTGCTGAGGAAGACGGACGGAGACACTTGTCCATTTTTATTGCTGAACTCTTACACTAGTGCAGCGTGTCAGGATGGCGAAAAAGACTAAGACAGCACGTACACTCTTCATGTAAATGTTGCTGGTTTGAAAGCGACTCCCGGTAACATTTCAAAATAGTAACAAAATCTGTCTTAATAGTTAGAGCAATATTCATTATTAACTCGTAAAATAACACAATAATAATAACACGAAAGAAGAGATTGTGAGTTTTGGTCATTTATAAATCAAACAAGCCCCTATATTTTGGGAACTTGTGACTCTACTTTTAGTTTCTCCTGTAAAGAGAAAAAAAAGAAAAAGAAAACCTTATAGTGATGATCTTTTTATGTTCAGAAGCTCTGCTAGCACATTTATATCAGCTGCCCCTGCACACAGGAGGTAATTATTTGGTGAAGTTTACAATCCTCTCCTCTAAAGAGCAAAACAACACAGGTAATAGTTTCAGGCTCGACACTGCATTATTTGCAGGTTTCAAATATTTCTCATTAACTTGACAACAACAGCAATGATAAGATTCTCAGTCACGCTCTTTCATTCCTGGCTTGTGTTCTGAAATATTTGCAAAATATTACCTGCCGTTTACATGCACATTCTGTCAAATGAACTCAGAGACAAGGCAATGTCCAGGATTTGTTTACTCCATTCTATGTGTTTTTCTTATGAGCGCTGGTGCACTTGGCTCGACAAAAAACCCAAATTTTGGTCATTTTTATTACCAGAAATCATAGAGACATCATAGAGACAAAAAAGCTGTGTGTGTGTGCGTGTGTGTGAAATTGTAAATGAAATAAAAAAAAGAAAAATGGACAGTTTTTACTGAAATGTGTGGTTGTTACTGCCGGGGCTGTGAATCATTAGGTCAAGGCCAGACATTACGTCTATAGTTTTACAGTTTTAGGTAAGGCTTTGGAATTGTATTCTGAAATGATTATCGACATGGTGAGAAGAGGATCAGCCTCTGCAAAAATATCAGAGATTATGTTGCAAAAGCGAAGCAAAAGACTTTTCCTCAAGGGCTATTAGGGGATTTTGCTCTGAGCATGGCTTAAATTGATCTGTGATTTAATCTGTAATCATTTTTCCCCCAAAATGTAGTTGGAGGCTAAACATTACTGTAGAAATGGTGGTTATGAAAGAAACTCACACATCTCCTACATTACAATATTATTAATAATCTCTCTAACTATGATTTTGTTACTATTTCGAAATTACATGCTATTTTTTTTTTTTGTTGCAAATAAGAGTTATAAAAATCTACAGCCATCTTCTTCCTCTAATTCTTCAAACACATCAAGTGACTCAGAGGAACAAGAGAAGTCAAGAAAAATGCAGAAATGTTCACTGAATATGGATTCACAAGAGTGATGGTAAATAGCAGCGAGAAACCAAAATGCCATCAGGGTCACAGAAAATGTGCAGTGTCCATGTGGGGGTCCTTTATCCAAAAATGTTTGGAGACATAACCTCTGATATTTTGTGGAGGACAATTTGACAATCCTCTTCTCACCATGACTATAATCATTTCAGAATATCGTTCCAAAGCCATATACATAAAGCTAGCTAAGAGTTATAGGCATATTGGCCGACCTCCAAGTAATGATTTATGGCGCTATCAGGGACAAGCACAGGTATCAGAAACACAGAGCCTTTCTCTGTTTTTGCAATTTCATTGTTTGATTGACAGAGAAACAAAAGAAACATGCCACTTTTAAATAGAAAGACTTCTTTTTGGTTCTCCTGCCTGGATTTGAAATATTTTCATACAAGCATTCATTTTATTATTTTTTTCATTCTGTTACTGCTATGAAAGTCGAGTAACCAAAATGTCTACTGACTTTTAATACATTTGTTAACAGGAAATAATCTGTTGTTGAAAGCCCTACTAGCACATTTGTACCAGCCATCTGTGACAGAAAGTGTATAAACAGGCACAGGATCATTACTGTCTTAAAAACACATGAAGTTGAACAACATGGTTGTATGATACAGCACACTGTACCCAAGGTCTAAAAGTAAGAATTGTTTATCACTAGCTAAAAAAAAAGTGAAAGAGAGGTTTATTTCATCATTGTCTCCATAACATTTCCCAGTGAACATGACTGGAGTCCACTGCTGTGTTTCTGTTCTCGCTGTGAAACAATGGTCTAATTGGCAGGCCGAGATGTGGCTCTTGTCCGGCGTAATCACTCGGGTCAGTCTCTCGGCCGCAAGCTCTTTACAGAAGAACGTGGTGTAACTACTGGTGCAGCAGAGCTGCCATCTCCTCCAGCTTTCATTACAGACCTGCGACAGTGTTCTTCTGCTCTGCTGGATTATGCAAGGTCACAATTTAACAGAACTTTGGAGAGTTTGAAAAGCCAGTCGACGGCTGGTGGGGCTGCTTCTGAGATACGAGGCTGATGGTGGTGATTTAAAGACGGTGGCATCAGTTGCATCAGAATCACTTTATTCACCAAGTGTACACAGGAGCTTGTGCAAACATGCAAGTGTGTAAACATACAGATGTACAAAATACCTACAAAATTGCAGAATTTCAAATGGCCTTTAACTCAAAATTGGTGTTTCAGAGCTTTTTGTCCTGGTCCGTTAGTGTCATATGCACCAGTATGATTGTATATCTAGAAAAAAAATAGTTTTGGAGACTAACTCAAAAACAGGTAGTTATATCAAGTAGTTAGATATAAATAATGTTGAATTGGACCTAATGTGCTGTTGAAATAGAAAGTTCAGGAATTAAAAGCTGAAAAAAAAGTGAAAGAGAGGTTTATTTCATCATTGTCTCCATAACATTTCCCAGTGAACATGACTGGAGTCCACTGCTATCCAATCCGACTCAGCTAGATTGCAGTCAGATCAGCGGAGCATGCGGTCTCAGAGAGACTCATCCAGACTCGTCTTCGGATGCTACTGAAGCCGGAGTTGAACACGGTGAAGAAAAATCTCCCAGACGCTGCTGTAAACATTGCATCCACCATCCATCATTAAGCTAAAAGGAGCTTCTGTACTGCGCTCCACTGTCAGTTTCAGACTCGAAGATTTTAGCTGAACCACCAGCTCACCCACACAAGTGCTTTTTTACGAATCGGTATGTCCTGATGGATTTATTATTTTCCACTTGCATCATTAACAGTGTAATATAAAGAAGGATTGGAGCTGAAAATGTCATTTGTGGCCTGCGTGTGGCTGTGAATTGAAGTGCGGTTTGATGTTCTTTATTGCACACATACAAATAGCGATGTCCTGAAACCGTTTTTGCTTTAACTGTGGAAAAGACCTCAAGTTAAATACCTTTTTTTTTTTAAATTACTGGCCAACTAGTAAAACTTAGGTTCCCATGCAAACCCTAATAAATATCAACCAGAACTCCACTCTGCTGGAAATGTCAATCACCATCAACACCCTCACAGCCCAACCCAGCACACACAGCTATAACAGACTTAACCTCTCCGATTACATCACATCAACCACCAGATCCTGCACATTTCTGCTTCACAACATCAGAAGAACACAACCTTTTCTCACCACAGAATCTGCTCGACTGCTCATATGAGCCCTAGTTATTTCTAGACCTGACAACTCTCTTCCTGCTGGTCTTCGTTCGTACGCCAACTCTCTTCTTTCACAAAGGCCTAAAAACCACTGCGTTGTTGAAATCTCGATTCTGAAAAAATATTGATTTAATTTCTATACCAGCAACTCCTGACAGTAGAGCAGATGCAAATCACAAGTTTATATTAATGCACACTTTCTAATACTTTATTATTTCTATAGTAACAGTAAAGCATAGGGCATACCTTTTCTAAGAATATATATAGCAACAGAGGTGAAGAGCTGTTATTCTCCAGGATACAGATAAAATAGCTATTTATCTGACTGTAGGAGGAAAAAGATTTTAATTTTGTTAGGAGAAGATGTTACATCACCAAGAGAAGGTTATATAGAGGGGAAAGAGAAGTGGACTGAGCACTGAGCCTTGGGGGACACCACTGATGAAAGATATGAATCCACTCCATGTTTCCTGATATGAGAGGGAATCAGGAATGACTAGCTCATTCATCATGACTTTTAGAACTAACTATTTATTCATCTTCAGTAGCCACTTTATCGTGGTCAGGGTTGCCGAGGATTCAGAGCTGACCCTGGGAAAAAAAAAATCATCAGACAATGTAAGCGTAATAAATCTATTTGCAACTTCACATTCAACTAAGGTGATGAAATTCCATTCTTGAAGAGTCTTGACAGGATACAAATAGCAACATGTGCATCTGACATTCTTTCATTCATCCATCCATCTTCAGTCCTGCAATACATCCGGAGCGTATCCCGGGAACACCAGACGCGAGGTGGGAAAACACCATGGATGGGACTCCAGTCCATCACAGGGTGCCTTGAACACACACATTAGCATGCTCATTCACACCTAGGGGCATTTTCTTGTAGCCAATTCATCCACCGGCATCTTTTTAGGAGCTGAGAGGAAACCCATGCAGACACGCCCATGTATCTTAGTGCGAAGTGGAGTTAGGTGCCGTAACAGTAACAGTATAACTGTAGTAGTACAAGATATGACATCATGAAGAGCATGGTAGAAAAGAAGTAAAGAGAAGAGAAAAGAGGAAATGGGAAAAGAGATGTGAGCTGAGCACTTAGCCCAGAAACCAGTTATTAATCGCTGATGTCAATGTGTTAATTTTGGCTTTTGATGGAAATAACACCTGTTAGTACAGTGATGGGTTAGACTGTAAGAAAGTAGCAGAATGGTGATGAATGAAGCACTGTGGATCTGTACATGTTTTTTTTTTGCTAACTGACAGTGAGAGCTTTAAAGTATGGGGTTGGAAGAATGCATGATGTGTTAGCTTTAAAGGAAATTGCAAAGGATGACAATGCTCTAAAAATGCTTTCAGTATTGGTACTTTTTTGGAAAATGATGGTGTGGGTGTGAAAGAAAGAGTACATAAGTCTGCTTTTCAACAAAGTCAGTTATAGTGTTTTCATCTTATTTTCTTTTCCTACATTCTTGGGGCCAGCTGAAGCATTCTGATCAGTGAAAAGAATAAAGAAAATAGAAAATTTGATACTGCATTTATTTTTAGTAATACATGGCCTTGAATACAAAAGAAAGAGTCGACTGAGTCGTTTTTTTTTCCTATAATGAAGACAGAAAGACAAAGAGAAAGAGAACTAGTGTATGAAATAAAAAGGTGAAAAAAGAGGCTCGCTTACTGAGATAATGAACCGAAAGGTCACGTCCAATCAGTTTGACTTTAAAAGTGATTTCAGCATTTTGAGTATGTTCGGGATTTTTTTTCCACCATGAAGATGTTCAAGCTGAGAGGACAGACTGTGCTAACGCTTGAATTGTATTGGAAATGCATTTCGCCTGTGTTTATCAAGCATCTCGTTATGCGAGTGTTGATCCTGAATCAGCTCACTCGTATTTATCACCGTATGCTAATCAATATCTGCTAGCATGTGTGTAAGAGCGCTGGGAGGCAGAAATAACGACGCAGGAGATGAAACGTCGGATGCATACTAATGTGTCTACAGCCAGTTCAGCTCAAAAGAGAGAATGAAGGAGAATGAAGGAGAAAGAATGACGGGAGATATTATTGTGTTTAGAACATGAACTAGAAACAAGGGATAAGAAATTTCTGCTTGAAAGAATCGATTCAGATTCTTTCAAGAGTCAGTTGTACTTCCATGACAGTCAGTTGTACTTCCAAAAAAAAAAAAAAAAAAAAATCACTCATGCACAGATTAAGCTGCATTAAACGTAGTGTTTGGCATTTCTTCTCTAATTTGCATATTATTGCCGGATATCAGTCACAGGACTCAGCGCATGGCTTTATAAAAATAGTAACAATCTGCCACAGCGGTCCTCTGAATACCAGAAATGCTGATCTTCCGAATGTATCATTCAGACCAACTGCTGATTTCTCGGAATGCGCATACAGCCAAGTAATAATTTAAAGGAAAAACCAAAAAAAAGTATGTTAGTAAGGTGTTGAACCACCACAAGCCACCAGAACAGCTTTAATGGTGTAGATTCTAATGGCTCAAGAAGAGTACTTGAAGATCTTCCCTCAGTTGGTGTTTTGATGATGATGATGATGATGATGATGATGGTGAAGGAGGAGAGCACTGTCTAACACGTCTCTCAGGTGTTCAGGTTAAGATCTAGTGACTGAAACACCATGGCATCTGATTTAAGTAATGTTCATCCTCACTAAACCATTCAGTGAGACCTCAGGTCATGGAAATGGGGGTGGAGTCATCTTGGAAGAGACCACGCCCACCAGAATAGAAGCATTTCATCGTACGATAAAGGTGATCAGTGAGAAGAACTTAAGAGTGATTTGCAGTGACGCTTTTTTTTTTTTTTTCTAAGGCAAGGTTTTCAAGTAGGGGAAGATCAGACAACAATCATAAATTGATTATTATTATTATTATTATTATAAAAAAAGTACAGAGTGTGTAGAAAATAATGTAACATGTAAATAGGCTAGCAAAGTGATCTGGCTGTTACTCTGATGCTTAAAATATTCCTTCTCCATCCCATCATCATTCGGGAATTAACTGTAGGCCTTCCCCGGATTCTGAACAAAGTTGGTCACATATCGAACAGAGGCAAATAAATCAAATTGTATCATCGCAAATTCTGTGGTAATCATCAAATATCAAAATGTTGCCTTAAGAATCAAAATTATATTGTATACTTAGTCCAGTATCAAGTGGGCCGGACCATACTTTTTGACTATAGTTGAATTAGCGTACTATTTATCTGAGTTTTTTTACAAATACGTCCAACCCCGAAAGACTGTAAACCAATTAAAAGACAGTATGTGAGAATTTTCAATAATTCATTTTCAAGACCCAATAAATATAAAGCCTGATGAAAGGCAACAGATCCTTAGCAGCAATGTCTGAGACAGTGGAGACAGATGAGCATCTCTTGTCCAGTTTATCAGCTATCTTTAGTTTTAAATGCTTCAAAGGAAACAGCGTGATGATGAACTTTTAATTATATTATACGAGCCAATTTCAGAGCTCAAGATCCAACCTGCGGGAAACATGTACAGGTAAACAGTTAGCTAGCTAAGTGAGCTAGACTAGCTAGCCTTTTAATGTTATCTTTTAAAGTATGAAAGCTCTGTGTTAAGCTTAAAATGTCACTTTGATGTTCACTAACAATTTCCTGTTGTGTTAAATATATCTAATTGTTGCTACAGTCTAGAGGTAATGCTCAGGATAATGATAGATAGCTAACTATTATTCTAGAAACTTGTAAAAATTAACATGGGCTATTGCTAGCTAGTTAACAAACCTAGCAAGCTACTACAACATTTGGTTAAGTTAGCTAGCCAGCTAACATTACGTTTCTTTATGAACTATTAATAATGGAGGTGGAGTTCACTTCAGCATGGCTCACCTGGTTAGTTAACGTAAGAACAGAATAGAAAATAGAATATAGTCAGATTATTTTGTCAAATGTAGACTTGTAAAAACGTAATTTTTAAAGTAATTACTCATGTAGTTTTTCACCACACTACTTATTTACTCTTACTCGAGTAATTGTCTTACCTTCTCATGACTTGTATTTTTACTTGTGATTTATTACTACCATAGCAGAACTTCTACTAATCAGTGTATGTTCTGTTCTTTTAGCTTGCTAATGAAGTATCAAATATCATTAGCACATTTTGTCAGTAGCTGAGTTTAAGGCCCTGAGTTGCTCTATTTTGCCCCCTAGTGGAGTTACAGAGACAAGTTTTTTTTTTTTGTTTTTTTTTCCAATATTTAAATTCAATTACGGTCTACAAGATGATTTTAATTTAGAACACAGATTTTAAAATTGTTCAGGCCAGATTTAAGAGAAAAAGAAACAAAAAATGTTTTTCCTTTAATCTGTCACAGTTTATAATGAGAACAGCAGGACAAATTTGGATTAAACTGTCATTTGCAAGATTAATTTAGTCTTAAAATGCACACAGTGCACACAGTGCACACAATGCCCCCATGCCCTTTAGCCCAAGTGTAATTGATCAGCTGAGACATGCTTCTAATGTAACTTTTTCAGTACAAAAATTAAATAAACAGAACTGTGTAGGAGTGTGTGTGTGTGTGTGTGTGTGTATAGGTACAGCACATCCTAGAGGATGGTGGAGCACTTGTTGTGTGTGTGTGTGTGTGTGTGTGTGTGTAGGCTCCTGCCATTAGAAGGCCTAATGAGCTGTTACTGGATTTTTTAATTTAATCGCCTGGAATGAAGGAAGAACTCCTCAGTTAAGAAAAAAAAACACACACACACACACACACCCCAACTACTAGTAATCATTTACTTTTAATGTATAAAATCATCACACAGAAATATCCAATGTGACCTTGAGAAGAAAATCATTGTACAAAGCTGTAACAAAGTTTGGTTTGGTTTAAACAGCTGGAGATATTGCTGCTCTGTAACTGTACTCTTATTTACTGATGAACCCAGGCTTTTTAAAGAGAAATATGAAAAAAAAACTGCTCTAGAAAAATACTCTAAAATTTGGATAGACAACATGTGGTAGTTGATCAGTTATATCAACATTTACATATAAGAATATTTACATTTCATGGTGGCAAAGAAATGTAAAATAAAAAAATGAAGCTCATGTGAACTGAGCATTCAACACGATCACATGAACAGTAGTGTACAAAAATATCGTTAGCAAAATAGAGCATGTGTAACAAATGTGCGTCGTTGCGTGCGTCCTTCCTTCACGCTTTGGTCGTAGTAGAATAAAGCATCGGTTAAAGCGGTTGTACGTTACGCAGTGAATTTATTCTTGTTGTGAATTTATTCTTGTTCCATGGGATAGGATGCAACAGGTAACTGTTACTGTTAACACCTGAAAGTTGATTATTTTCCTACAACAGCACAGCCTGAAGTGTTTTATTCCTCTCCTATATGACAGCAATTTGCCAAGAGCTATAGATCATACTTATTATCCATTTATAGTTACAATTAATATTGTGGAATGTTCGCAAAAAAAAAATTAATTCCTGATGTCACTTATGTTAGAGCAGCTATGTCGCTGATGTTAGAGCAGCTATATACATTCGTAAGCGCAAAGCATAAACTCCTCTGCCCTGAAAATGTTGGAAAACTTAAAGTTAACACGATAACTCTGACTGTTACAAAGCACTGACACTGGAGACTCCTTCCGTTAAATGAACATCCCCGTACAGAAAACTTTACACACTTTTATGTGGAGCATCAATCCCTGTGAATGAGCTGTTACCATAGAAATGATAACATATTAGAATGAGCACTGTTATAGAAACTTAATCAACACCTTCTGACCAATCAGAATCGAGAATTCAACAGAGCTGTAGTGTAAAATGCATTTCAATATGGCTTACATGGTTTGGTGCTTTACATACAAACACGAAATGGCTTTAATACGCTGAGAAACGCAGTTTCAATCTGTTCCCATTCGTGACTAATTTTCAGTGTCTGCTAGAAAATAAAGCTGGATGGAAACGTGACACTTCATTAACACTCCTGATTTAGCGTAAACGTTGATCACAGTTGGTCTGAAGCAAGCGTGCATCGTGTACCTAATTTACCATAAAAAACAGAATGAAACAATTGTACGCTGTCTGCAGTGTAGGTAAAGCAGCTCATGAAACTCATTTTACACATCATTTCTCATTTCATGATTTGAAGGGGCTGCTGGGAATTTTTAAAGGACAGGATTACAGGATCCGCTTAATCAGGCAGCAGTATTACTGATTCACATCGCAGGATTGCAGAAGCAAGCACAGCGTTCATGTTCAGCATAGCTGCGAGAAAAACATACGGTTTTTCAAGACATGACATTTTCTTGGCTAATTTATTTGTTCGTATTTCCCCTGCTCAGAACTGAATAAGAGGAAACTCTTATAAGTACTGAATAATCATTATGTTAAAAAAAAGAACACAAAAACACAGTGTTTAGCTCTTTGAGCTAGCGGCTTCATTTTTTTCATGTAGAAATGCCAAGTGACTGTCTCGCGTTAGAGTTTATTTTCTCTACACTGTGCTCTCTTTTGCTCATTTACAGTATGTCATTTTTTCCACATCCTGATTCTGATGATTGTCTAGCATCTGTTCAAGCTGATTATTTTATTATGGCTAATAAAAAAAGGAAGAGCGCATCCTGGGGTCATGCGAGTAGCGCAGGAGGTGGGAAGATTCGAAAACAATTAGCGTCAAGTTGTTTTAGCACTACTGAGAAATATATGAACTAGTTGTAGCATGTTTATGTATAAACAAACAAATCAGATTAAAGGTGTTGCTTTGCGAAAGTTGATAGGAAGGTTTATTTCTCTGGTTGTTAGATGAGTGAAGTAAAGAAAAAAAAGGAACTTGCTTGTCCGCCAGATAACAGTGAATGAAAAGCTAATAGCCTAGATGCATAATCTGTTCACGCAGCCTGTGTAGTCTAGAGATTTTTCCATGATTGTGTTTGATTTCTTGATGGACATTACCATTACAATTTCTTCTAATTTTTTTTATTCATTCATTTGCTCTTTCTCTTCTATTTATTCCCTTTTTTTCTTCCTTTTCTGTCTTTAACAGTCCAAAAAATTGCTAATGAGGTCTGTGGGAGTGATAATGGTGGCAGGTTTAAAAAAAAAAAGAAAGAAAAGAGTTTTTAAAAAAGTTATGAACCAGGATAAAAATAATGACTATGCTGAAGATGTCTATCATTTCGTCTTTGATTGTCTTCAGGCTTTTCTTTAATCTTAATTTTCAATTCTACATAACAGAGTGAGCTACAATTATTACAAAAAATGGAAACTGTCAAGTTGTTTTTTCCTTTTTTTTACAGTGACAGAAGCTTTCACATAAGATTACTGACTGTGAAATCCTACAATGTGTAATTATACTTAATCCTCTCTTATACAAAACCCTCAAAGACAAATGACTCTGTTTCAGCAACTTACTGAGGCTCGTCTCCGTTTCCCAAATCACTCCATGTTTTTGCTCATTTTCAGCTTTCAGTGCTGAAAACAGATGAATGGAAATTTTGGATCTGGAATCCCAGAGGACGGTTTTGGAAAACGCTGCACTATGTGATACACTACAGTCTTTGACAACTGAGCAAAATATTCTATATATGTAATGTTCCACCTATTGTATGTTTTAAGTCGTACAGCTCCATCTCTTCCCAGGCTTCTTAAGTTAAAATTAAAAAAAATTGCGATTGGTGTGGCTACTTTAATGACCACTGCAATCGAGATATCGATGATACCACAAGAGACATTTCGTGCTTTGCTCTCAGTGCAGATCTATACACTCCACAGAGTTTAAAGGAGTGTGTGTGTGTGTATGTGTGTGTGTTCCCCTGGAAACTAAGCTGACATTTAATGCACTGTTCCACATCCTGTGTCTTTATAAAAGAATTATGTCTGGCAAAGTGT
The DNA here is from genome assembly GCF_027358585.1 of Pangasianodon hypophthalmus. Lineage (NCBI taxonomy): Eukaryota > Metazoa > Chordata > Actinopteri > Siluriformes > Pangasiidae > Pangasianodon > Pangasianodon hypophthalmus. The sequence continues at coordinate 22,609,007 of NC_069726.1, read as the reverse complement.
GTGCTTTCACTAACTTTTTTAAATTGCTGTTCTTACAGGGTTCATCGCACAGTGGGCTTCATTTATCAATCTTTCTTTTTGTAGGCCAACGAAATACTGGAACTAAATATTCCCACCAGATTTACAAAAGTACACAGAATAACGCTGATATTTTTTGTACTCGTGCGTTTGTTGATAACCACCAATCATCTGTAAATTAAGGAGCGTGTTCAAGCCACATGTACATTCAGCCACACCTACAAAACTCCATAAAATGCAAACCTCACAGAGAGCGTCAAGATGCTGACTAAACAGCGGAAGAGAGCCTTCTATGTGCGACATGCACTAAATCTTCTAAATCCAATAATGCAGCTCAGCCATTGCAGTGCTTCAGCCACCACAGACACACACTAACTCCTCCTCTTTTTTTAAGGCTCCATTACTTATGTTTTAATGGAATGGCTAGTATTAATTTAGAGATGTTTTCTATCATGTCAAGCAACTGATTTTCACAAAATATTCATTAAATTGGTGTGGAATTTAAATAAATAAGTGATTTAAACTTGATAGCGTAATCCGTATATAAAATCGCATTGACAATTATTATACGTTTTGAAGCTGATCAGTCGAGGTTCCCATTAATGAGTCTCATTATACACAAATTTATACAAATGATACAGTATACAATGAAACCACATTTCTTGTGTAAATGCCCCTGCAAATAATTTACAAATAAATCTATTCCTATATGGTTTGATAAATGAGGCTTAATGTATTTGAAAGCAAATTTGAAAAATAAAGTGAATATATTCATGTTGAGTAAAAAATGTGAAGTAAACAGTTAAGTCTGATCTTGGTTGTCCTTTTCACTGTAATCCTTCATGTAAGTTTTTTTGTTTTGTTTTGAAAAAGCAAACCCTTCCATCAAGCCATTTTCACATTATATAATGGATCACCTCTTACGCCCTCAGAGCACCAATCACAGTTCACATCCTCTCATCTGTTATTCTCAAAGGCAATGAGTGCAAAAAGAAAGCTTTCGCTTTAGAACTTTTCCTCATAACTGACCAGGCCTTTAATCCCACTGCTCTGTCTCCAAGCACAGATCGATATCGATGTCCACAGCTAACCACCATGCAGAAAGTTTGCTTCACACTGCATCTGAAACACTCAAAAATACCCGATTCTGACCATCTGGACTGGCGACCTTCCTCGATTTAGACCTGTTCCATCCTTGGCATAAACTTTTTTTTTTTTTTTATCATTCGCAGATACAGGAAGTGTGAATCACAGTGCCAAAAGAGCAGAGCAGCCTATTTAGAGCAGGTTCTTGAGTCACTTTCCTCCTTGGTGTAATCTCAGACGAGTGATGAAACGAGGGATTCATTTCCTTCATCCTTTGAGTGTGGGGAGTGCAACCAATCAGAGTCGCTCTCCTCAATTCCACGGTGAAATTATCCTGAATCCAAATGTCACTGGAGATGTCATGACTGCTGGACTTGTCCAGGAAAATATCAGGCTGTCTTCATTTGCATATTTCCTCCTAACAGTCGTTAAAGTCGCATAAAGCGGAACGGAAAGCGAACATTTTTACTGCTTATCTGTGGTGAGGAAACTCTTTGAACACTGAGAGCAAAAACTGGTAAAAATCAAGTTCTGCATCTTGGTTCTGTTTTGCTTTGTTGATTTCTCATCAACGTCATCGAGTCTCTCGTGTTTCAAGGTGTGTGACGACAAGATCTTTGCTCTCTGGTCCAACATGTTTGGTGCAGAGGATCCTGTTTTACACTGAAAGGGAATTGAACATTGTAGTGTGTTAGATAATAGTAGCAAATATGCATTGGAGTTAGCGCTGGGTAATATTCAATACTGAAGTATTAAAATATTAAATACAGCTATTCCATCTGAGAATGTAATATACATAGTTATGATTCAGTATAATCAAGTGTCTAACACAATATTACTGTTGGTATCGAAGACAATTCTCACATTTCTTATTTATTATCTGCATAGAGAAACACACCTAGCCACTCACACAGTGTATGTTCAAGCCACATTTACATTCAGCCACGCCTACAAAACTCCATAAAATGCAAACCTCACAGAGAGCGTCAAGATGCTGACTAAACAGTGGAAGAGAGCCTCCTATGTACAGCATGCACTAAATCTTCTAAATCCAATAATGCAGCTCAGCCATTGCAGCGCTTCAGCTACCACAGACACACACTAATTATAGCCTACAGCCTACAGCTTCATACTAGCTTCATTTTCAGATTAGATTAGCAGAGCAAGCTAACTGTCCTAGCTATGTACACTTACCGGAAACACCAACAATCTCTGCTACATCCTTCCATGCTTTATTTTTCTATATAACATCCCTATACACAATTAATGAGAGATGGCATATGACAGGATAAGATGAGACCATGGTTGTGAGGTTTTTTCAATTAGTAAATGGAAACTAGTTGCAGGTGGGAACTAAAGTTTTGAGCGGGGAACTGAAGAAATGTCGGACCACATACACCATAGGATTGGTCAGAGAAATTGTTCCAGCCAATCATTTTGATTTGTTGCATTAATGCGTCAACTTAATTTTCATAGAACTGAGAAAATCTCACTTCAAATGTCACACTTGTCACACTGCTGTTGAAATCATGGCTTCGCATCACGCACACACACAGAAATTGAATGATCGCCTGTCACGTTGCTGCTTGCTAGTGTGAACATAGTGTAAATGTCCTTACCTTTAAGACTCAGAATAGCACAGCATCAGCATCAGGATTAGGGTCGGGGTAGCACATGGTGCCATGCTGAATTTCCCGCTCCAGGAGAGACTCTTCACAGCTGGGGGGCAAAATGCTAACCGAGCGATACAGACCTACAAACACACACATTAATATAAAAAAAACTGTTGAATTCTCAGTTCTGATTGGTTATAAGGTGGTGATTAATTCAGAGAGTAGTCAGCTAGTTTACATTAATGTGCTAATATATTATCTTTTCTATAGTAACAGCTCATTCACAGGGACACACCACAGAAAACAGATTTAAAAACGTGTGTAATCTTTGATATAGTGAAGTTTTCTGTAAGGAGATGTTTATGTAACATTTATGGAAGGAGTGTCCAGTGTCAGTGCTTTTTAAAGCTGTAAAGCAGTCAGAGGTGAAGTTGTAATTTTAAATTTTGTCTGACATCTTCAGGACAGAGGAGTTCACACTTTGTGGTTCTCATGTGGTAGAAGAGGAATAAAACACTCTAGGATGTTATAGGAAAATAATCAACCTCAGGGTGGTAACATGAACTCCCTCCACAAATGTTTGATTCCTGGGATTCAAACAGAAAGGTTTTTCAACTGTAAGAACATTTAGGAGAACATCTCAAATGTCTCTGATTCAACAGATTTCCCCTACCTCTCTTTTCCTGCTTTAAGGCCAGCCTGCTGTCGTTCACAGCACTCCTCCGTCTTCCCTTGTTCAGGATCTCCCCCTGCAGGCAGACTGCGCTGATTGACGTTTTCAGGTCATTAGAGTTCATGGAGACGTAGTGTGAGTCCCACTCATAGTTCTCATCAACGGAATCTCTCCTGGAGCTGGAGATATAGTTTTAAAGATATATATATATATATTTTTTATTTCAGCACACATCGTGAAGGCAAAACGATAAAAGTACAGGAAAGATCAGGAATTGCTCTTGAGTGGTAAAACCCTGGCATCATTGGGAGTTTGCAATCTGGATTCTGACAATGCCGTAGACATGGAATTGTTCCTGCTATCTGGGTGGAAGGGCTTTCTTCTCTCTCATGCCAATCAGAGTGACAGTAGCCAATCAGAGTGACAGTAGCCAATCAGGTGACTGCTTTAACTGTGAAATAACCCCCCATCCTTCAAGTTTTCATTATTTATAGGCAACTTCCTGTTGTGTTATTCAGGTTCTGATTAAATTCATGCAATTTACATGACCAGTCAAACTGGCTAATAACTATACTATATGAAATATACTATATCTTTGATAGTGGTGGCTTGTGATTTCCACCCCTGTAACAAAATTTTGTAGACCCCCTGGCTGTGCTTCACAGCGCCCTAGAGGTCACCAAACCCCACTCTGCACGGAAAATATTCAAATGTACAGGAAAGGGGGTTCTTCAGGACAAGGATCAGGGTTTGGAACCTGTGGTCTACAGGTAGTTGTTGTTATGAGACAGGAGAGAACCAGCTAGCAAAGGAGACTTGGCTCCAGCTATATTATGAAAAAAATTGCATACGATTTAAAAAGAAACTCTGGCAATTAGACGAGAAACAAATTTAAAACATTACATGTAGTTTTATGTTAATCAAGTTAATACTCTAAAAGAAAAGGAGTTTATCCATACTCTGTTCATATACTGGTGTGTCAGTGGGATTCCATCACATTATTACAAGGACATTATTGACATGCATAATGTTGAGTTTCTTTTATTTAACACACTTGATTCAATTAACTGGTTCAATGCCAGCCCCTTTGTATCTCGAAGCTAGAAAAACACTAGCTTACAGATAATAAAATAATAATTGTAATAGTACAATTATAGTCAAAAAGATTTTGAGATTGAACAGGTATATCTCACCATTCCTGCAGCGAGCGCTGCCCAGCCTCATCTCTATCGCTGTCCTCAGGGATCTCTAGGGAGCTGTTTAGAGGGGGGCTAAAAGACAGAGACTGCCTGCTGCTCGGCTGATCCAGACTTCCTCTGCCACTGCTATGGCTGGCATAGCTCCGGCAACTTCCCTCGGGTTCTGGGGAGTAGCAATGCATTGGAGGCCAGCTGGAATCCTCTAACGGAATGGAAGGTGGACTGTGGCGCTGACAGTCTTGATCAGCAGTAGAGGCACTATTAGAGTCCTGCAGATGATGGGATTCTTGATGCTGAATTTCTGAAGGTGCACATGTTTCAGTTTCTTGACTCTGCGTCATCCGGTTCCCCTCTCCACTTGGAAAAGGAGACATGGAGGAATTTTGCCCCATGCTTAGGGAGTCAATCCAAGCATCAGGGGGCAGGAATTGCTCACTGTACATTTTTTCATCCAAACTAGGGGCACTTTTGTGGTGATTTATATCTTGGGAACCCCCACTAAGACCATCTTGGAAAGCTGGTCTTTGTCGATGTTTTGAAGGAAGGGTTCTGCTTGACCCATTACTCATCCTCTCCAAGTCTCTTCTCAAGCCTCTCGGAATGGTTTTGTACCCTGATTGTCTTTCTGTCTCCTTCTGCAGCTGATATAAACTGGGTCTCTGAGAATCCATGGACCGCGGCATGAACCTTGTTAGGGGAGTCTGAGCCTGTATCTCTGGCTCATCCACACACATCTCCACATAATCAGTTGCACAGCCAGCCTGCCGTCTGCTTTTCTCTGCTTTTCCTTCTTGCTGTGTATCTCCTAAGTGACTCATTCTTGGGGAAATATGTTGCTGACTGCGACTGTAGGCTCCAGGATTCTTCAGGCTGCCATCCACACTATAATGAGATCTTTCCAATGTTGGGTCTAAAGGTTTATTATCAAAATTGACAGGGGCACCTTCAGTCATGGTTCGCCTTCGCTGCTGATCTTTAACACGTGATCTTTGGTGCTCCCCTCGCTCTAGACTTTTAGACCTCCTGTGGTTTGACATTTGGTTTAAATGAGAGTCCTTCAGGCACTCAAAAGTCCTTTCGTGGCAATTCTGTGCTTGTACAAGATTACTGGGAGACATTATATATCCAGCCTCCCACGGAATACAAGAGGAAGCTCTTACTCTTGGATTAATAGTGTTACTGGATAGACACTGCCCTCTGTCAGACAGTTGTGTAACATGCAAGGATCCTGTTCCTCTGCTTTTCCAGGCTGTTTCCACATTATCTTCAATTTCCCTCTTGCACTCCACTCGGAGTGACCCACCTCTCTTGACTTCAAAGTTCCGATCCAGAGTGTACTTACGCAACTCTCGCTCCAGCTCCTCTCTCTCTCGGGCCAGCCTAAGACAGCGGCTAAGGTTGCCTTGTTCTCTTTCATGCTCCATTTGCAGAACAAGTGTGCTGGCTGTGGAATGAGTGCCGCCATGCTTTAATGTTGAACAGTTGTCCGATGGTGAGTAGAGAACTGAACCGCTGGTCTGGGAGGACAGACTCGACCTATTTGAGATCTCCTGTCCCAGAGACACAGAGTAGCAGCCATAGCTGGGCAACGTTTGCGCTCTGCCAGAAGGAGAAATGTCCAATCCACAAGCGGGCATGTCCACAGAAAGGACAAAAGGAGGATGTCTTCTTTCACTCCTGTAAGAGCGCAAAGATTGCGATTTACGAAGTGTGGCATCTCCAGGTCGCTCAGATGAATGGGAAAAGCCTTGCCTTGACATTTCATGCTTGGATGAAGCATAATCTGAAGTGCCAAGTTCTTCATAAGGCTCAAGCATGAATCGGCCATCTGGCCCACGGTGAATTAGCTCCACAGTGGAGGCACGATGGAGGTGATTCTCAGGTACTGAACCCTGGGAAGGGGGTTGGGTACAGGGAAGCTGGTGCTGTTTCTGGTCAGGACAATCGTTGCGGTTGGATTTGTCCAAGGAGGAGTGGTCTGAGGAGGAGGAGGAACTGGACAGTGGGCGAAGGGGGAGGAGCTTCTGTTTTAGTACACTGTCAGGGCTGTCAGGGGCTGAGCCAGCTCTGAGGGAGATACAAGATGTGAAGAATGAGCGATTAAAACAGTAATAACTGAATTAAACAAATATCAAAGCTATAATCTATAATCGATTTCTGTAGTCATCTTTGATTTGGTAATATTTTTAGATTACTCTACCACTATTACCCCATTATTAAGGACTTAGTTCTAACAAACAAAAGTATGACATCTGGCCAACCCCAAAGAGGAATAATGAGTAGTTCCGGGAAGGGGGCGGAAACCACTTTTGATCTGCTCAATCCATTTGAACACATCTGTGCTGACTGGCATAGGAGATCACTGTCACACTCTAATTATTTGTAAAGTGATCTGACACTTTTAAAGGCATATCTTATCTTACATTTGCTTTTACCATTTTCAGCCAAAAATCCAAAAACTGATGCTATATAATTATCTAATTGTCTAATGTAAGTCAAACATACACTGATAGATTTTATTTCACATTAATGAACCAGTAACACTAATAAACTTCCATCTTCCATCCATTTACTGTGACAGAAGGCAAAAGTGCCACATCAGTGTATAATTCAAGCAGGACAATCGAGTAAAGATGAGAGCTTTGGCAAAAATGTTACTAATGTGAGATGAGAGGAAGGGGCTTGCAGGGGGTCAGTTAATACCGGAGAGTTTAAAACATCTACACAATTTTACTGTGATTAGCAGGTCTGTATTTTATCTAAGTTACACAGTTTCTTGTCACAAAATTCACTGACTGTCTTTAACCATGAAGTAAATTATAAAAGACAGATAAAATACACTTACTTCCTAGATGGAGCAGGGGGGTGATCTGAAAAAAGCAAAGGCACGAGACAATGGAAATGAATGACATGATGAAATGAAAATTGGGGGAAGAATTACTTTATAATTTTTTTCTAAACAGGAACTGAGTGCTGTTTATTGAGCTGGGAACGACTCTATAAGACATTCATTTTTTTACGGTTTCAAAAAAGCAAAGCATAGTTTCTTTACCCCGCATCATCTTCCTGTGTCGCCGGCTTCTTTTACGGCCAATTAGACACACTGTGACCAAAACGATAAGAAGCAAAAGGCACAAGACACCCATCCCAATCACGACTCCAGCCCATAGTGGCTGGGGGTCCACTCCTGGGAGGCGTGAACTTGGAGGATACATGTCCATGACTGCAAAATAAAACGTTTTTTTTTTATTTCCATCAAAAACAGAACAATGGATGATTTATGAAGATAATACAAACAGATATGGGCCTAAATGGAATAACCAGAGCAGTAGGAAGGAAAGTGGAACGAGGCTTAGGCACTGACCCAGAGTGGAGACATTGATCGAGTGACTGGGCATGCTCAGCTGCTCTCCACGGCGAGACAGGAGTCGTAGCTCATAGTTGCAGTTCTGCAGAATGTCAGACAGAGAAAGAAGAAAGGCAAGACATTGGAATGACATTTATTGAAATATCATCGAATGGAAATATCACGGATGGAGAATGTCTGAGAATGGAGTTTGAAATCAGTATTATCGTACTCAATAGTGTGATGTAATTGTGGCTTTAAAGGTACAGTTTGTAATGTTTAAAGTGCCTCTGATGTCAAATTTGGTGTTTCAGAGCTGTCTCTTACAAAATACAAAAATTGTTTTGGAGATATTCATATTTTCATTTTTCAATTATATGACATATTTTCAATTCAAGTATGTCATTTCCAGGAAAACGATTACATTTTTGATTACTCATCCTGTACTAGTCTTGTGTTTTTCCAATTAAATACTCTATAAAATGTACATACCCCACCCCCGGGGGCGTGTCTTGCTCTATAGTAGCAGCTCATTAACAATAAACGTTTCGTTAGTGTGTTTTCGGCTGTGTGTCTTTCATTTTCCCACCATCATGTGGTGGAGGATAAATGGTTGGAGTTATGTTTGGAAGAGGATGGAGTTTGTGTGAGTTGTCAGTTACGTGACATAACATAACTGAGGTGTTCTACAAACGTGGAGCTGTTCAATGCCAGAATGTCACTACTTCAGCCTGATGGAGAACAGTGTCTTTATACACCGTCTCCATCAGTAGATTCAGTAATATCATATTATCTACCACTCAGACGCATCAGATGTCTCCTGGTGACGACCCTGCAGCTCTCCGTCATAATCTGTACTGATGCCAAACTGTATGGCATAACTCCAAAAACACATGGCTAGGATATTGTCCTGGTTAAGGTGGACAGGCATGTGGGTGAAGTGGGTGAAGGTGGCGGTGAAAAATCCTCCACAACTGATATTTACGTAGTTTGCTACGTAAGCGTGTTTAGATTCGGCATGGCGTGGCATATCTTGAATGCTATTGGCCGTTTTGTAAATCAGTCAAGTATTTCAATATGCTTGACTGGAACTATGTCAACATACAGAGTTAAATCACAGCTCTCAAACCATTTCATGGTGACTTTAAATGTATTTTTAGCTCTATAGCTCTATAAGAAAAAACAATACCTTTTGTAATCCCTGAACAAGTATTTCACTCTTATTCGCACTGATGTCCTCATCCAAGGTCGACCACTCCCCCTCCTCAAGGCGTGACTGGAGGACGAAACTGTCGATAAGTAGCTGCTGAGGCGATGGCACTGCCCACCGTAGATAAACACCCTCAGAGCTCTGGTTGAAGGATAGCAGCGTGGGCGGCTCCAGCTTGGACGATGTAGGAAGTGCGTCTGGGTAGGAAGCAAAAAAAAAAAATTATCACAAGTTATGCAAGAGTCGAGATGGCAGAAATCAGAATGCTAAACACAGACAGATGGATCAGGACGGAGAGAAAGAAGATCTAGAGCTGGTTAGTAGAGGTGATAAAAGCTGGTTCTGACCCATGGTTCGGACAGTGGTGATGTCACTGAATGGGCCGCTGCCCAGCTTGTTCTGAGCCATCACGCTGAACTGGTATTCGGTGGAAGGAAGGAGGTCACTGACCAACACACTGGTGCTGGAAGATGGACCAGGAGCCGAGCGCCACTCCTGCTGCTCCTCAACTGCACACATACACTTCAACCTGAAAGAGAACAAGCACAACTATTACCAATATATCAGAAGTGGGCTGAGGGGCCTGTTCAGATTCAAGTTAATACAGGAATTATGATCTCAGTATTCAGATCTCAGACATAACCACAGACTTAAGCTTTAATGGCAAGTGCTTGCGTTTAAAGGCAGTGGTCTAAACGCTACTGACAACCCAGTCTTGAAACACTTCTGCTCAGGAAAAATCTGGAGGTGTGAAATACATGCAGGTGATTTGCTGTGCCCAGTTGCGTTCCCCGACTCTGAATGTGTGCAACTTTCACTGTGTAAATATTGAAAGAACCTTTGGACTTAATTCAACAGCTGAGAATACAGCCCTGTTTGACCAAATCAGTTTTAATGTTAATAAAAACAGAGATGGTTTGAGTAGAGACAGCCCACTGTATGGCACCTGTATTACATAAGCCCCGCCCCTTCAAAAAAAAAGAGCCAATCACTTAAGAAATTAACAGAAAATGAATGGCCTCAGATTCTTATACTGATGCATGCACAGATGTAGGGCACTCTGCTATGTTACTTATAGAGGAAAAATGTGCAATAGCTGAAGGAAATTTTAAAAAATGCTGTTTTTGTACATTTTGACCCAAAAAAATTATTTGTGCAATTTTTGTCAGATTTTAAAATTGGATTCAACTAGTTGTTTGAAACTTCATCATGTTGATCCCTTTCTAGTTTATGGGTCTCTCCATTAACGTATACTATATATGAGCTTGGTCTTGTATAACTGAAAATAACAGCCCACGAGCTTCACCAAGATGGCCGTCGAGTGGACAGAATTTACTGAAAGGACTCTGGTAAAAATCTATCACTTGAATTATGTCAACTGAGGACAACGCTTTTAGGAATCAGCATTTAGAAATGCCTTAAAATCACCACGCTTAAGTTTAATGTTACCAATTCCATGTTTTCATATAAACTTTGAACACACACCGAAATGATAATGATCTTCTAGACACTAACCAGACAGTGAAAGTTTGTGTATGTCCTCCATCAAATCCAGGCACCCAGGACACATTGGCCTGGTTTACTCCGACTTCAACAGACACGGAGGACACGGCATGGGGACTCGTACCTGACACACACACACACACGCGCACACACACACACACACAGAAAGAGGAGAACAGGAAACAGCATAAAGATACAGAGAAGAGAAGGAAAAAATTTTCATTCTGCCTCTGTGTGTGTGTGTGTGTGTGTGTGTGTGTGTGTGTGTGTGTGTGTTTGTGTGTGTGTGTGTGTGTGTGTGCGTGTGCATGTGTGGGCTGTTGTGGTGTTGATCCTCACCGAGCACTGTGATGGTGGTGGTGGCCGTGATGGTGGAGACTCGGTTCGTCACACTGCACTCCCACTCACCATAATGCTCTTTACTCAGAGACTGAAGGAGCAGAGAACCGTTCCCTGATACAGAGTACAGAGGGCGAGAGACAGAGGGACTGAGCTGGAGAGAGAGAGAGACAGAGTGCAAGCAAGATGATGACACAGGTAGATAGAGAGCAAGGTGAAGAAAAAAGTCACATTCAGAGAAAGAAAGAGAAAGTTTGGGAGAGAAAGAGTGAAAGAGTGTGAGACAAAGGAAAAGAGATGGAGAGGAAGGGAAAGAAAGAGTGTGACAGAAAAAGTAAGAGAGTGAGACAGGTGGTAGCAGGTAAAGACAGACAGAGATAGAGAGCAATGAAAAAATGAAGAGGATAATATGGAGGTTATTATGTGATTAACCGATTACTGACCTTTTACATAAAAGCTGGTGGCAAATAAATAAGGAATAAAACACTCTGTGTCATGCAGTTACAGGAAAATAATCAGTGACAGGGTGGAGTGTTCTGGAGTTCCTGTCACTCCAAAATTAAAGATTTTTCAATAACATCAAATCCTGAAATGTTTTATTCCTCTTATAGAGCAGCAATTTGCCAACAATTAGTTTATGCAGTAAAAAACAACATTATAATACTTTTTATCCATTTATAGTTACATTTAATGTTATGGAATGTCTACAAAACAAGTTGGTTCCTGTTCTCACTGACGTCATAGCAACTATAAACAGTCGTTCCTTCACCACTCTTTTTTTCTCTTTCTTCAAGTTAATAAGACAAAAAAAACACAGCCATGTTACTGAGAAACCGCAACAGTTACGCAAAAGTTACAGGTACCTCTGACTGTTACAAAGCACTGACACTGGAGACTCCTTCTTCCTTTCCTACTATGTCATTCCCTCCTTATTTTCTGTCTTTCTTTCTTTCCTTCTTTCTTTGTTTATTCCCTTCTTTTTTCCCTTTCTTTCTTTCCTTCATTCTTTCTTTCTTTCTTGTTACCAAGGAACTGCAAAACATAAACTCCTCTGTCCTTAAAATGTCAAAAAAAAAAAAACTTCACATCTTTCCCTCTGACTGTTACAAAGCACTGACAATGGAGACTCTTTCCAAGAATGTTAAATAAACATCTCCTTACAGAAAACTTCATCATAACTTTTTAAATTCCTTTATGTGGAGCGTTTGCCGTACAAGTCCCTGTGAATGAGCTGTTACTATAGAAACGATATCGTATTAGAACGAGTGCATTAATATAAATCTGTGATTTGCAGCTGCACGACTGTCAGAGCTGCTGTTACAGGAAATTAATCAACACCTTCTGACCAATCAGAATTGAGAATTCAACAGTGCTGTGGTATAAACACGTGTAAAAGTAGCTAACCATCCTGTATAAGCTGAACGTCCTGGTTACCTTGGTCCACGTGACTGTAGGTGGAGGATCTCCGTGTGCCTGGCAGGGAATAATCAGCGTCCTCCCCACCTCCGCCCTGTACTCCTTACGCGGTGCGAGTGTGAGAGATGGAGGGTCCTGAAAGAGTTCGGCACGTTACAGCACTGTGTGACCTCCTCTCATTTCCTGTATTAGTTTTCTGTTAAAGCCTCGAGGAGCTGAATTTCATGATTGCTTTTGTAATGAGGTGAATGGTCTTGTGGCGACAAGCTGCAGTAATAAATCTGAATAACTTTCCATCGTCTACAGAAACTTTAGATTTAAATTTATTGTGTTTGACGTATGAAGAACATGGCCTTGCTTTTTTTCGGTTATGAGAGTCTGACCTGCAGGATGACGGTGGTGCGCTCTGATCGGCCCATCGTCCCGTAGCTGTTATACGGAGTGCAGGTGTACACGCCGACTGCGTCGTCATTAGCCGTGGTGATAACGATGGAACCGTCTGCTGTCAGGATCCAGCCTGGGTACTGAATGAAGCGAGAATAGGAAAATGATATTGTATTTACTAAAACACCGACCATATTTAACGCTCAAAACATCAAACAACATGACATTTGATGTGATTTGTGTTGTATTCATCACAGTCTCGACTTTCCTGATCGCTCTCATGTGTTCTACTTCCTGTTTCGGTCCTAGCTCAGCTCTTGTTTTCATTATTGCTTCCTTTCCTAAATGTATTCACTTCCTCCTTGTTTCCTCCTTGTGTAAATTTTGCACATTTTGGTCTCTGTATTTTGATTTTCGACCTTCCTGTTTACAGATTTATGGAGAACCCTTCCCTGTGAGAGTTAAGGGAAAGTATCAGAGCATGACGGCTAAAATGAGAGTGCATCCACCGGCTTAAACGTACAGGAAAATTCAAAGACGCCTAAGGAGAAAAATTGATTTATTCATTTATTTATTTATTCAGATACATAGAATATATGGATATAATAATATTGAAAATGCTTCACGTTTTGTTAAGCGTCATTTTAGTTCTTTGATTAATGTTGGTAATTTATATTCTATTCACAGAATAGCATAATAAGTGTGGAATAAATCACTGTGTGTAGTGCTGTTATAGGAAAACAATCGGTCAACTTTGAGGTGGAAACAGTCACTCTGCTTCATCACACCACCCTGTTGTTGATTATTTTCCTGTAACAGTGACACATCCTATAATAGCAATTGACACATCATACTTTTTATGCGTTTGTAGTTACATTTAATGATATCTCACTTGCATTATAGCAGCTATAAACAGTCGTTCTCTCATCACCCTCTCTTTTTCTCTCATGTGAAGTAAATAAGACAAAAAAACGCAGTTACTGAGAAAACACAAAGCGTAAACTCCTCTGCCCTGAAGATGTCGAGAAAACTTATAGAAAAGTTACAGCTTTACCTCTGACTGTCACAAAGCACTGACACTGGAGACTCCTTCCATAAATGTTACAGAAATGGTTTTTCTTTGTTAAATATGTTTATTTTTAGGCTTAGATTATGTGGAGCGTCTGCCGTACAAGTCCCTGTGTTCCTAGTTGTTATAGAAATGATAACGTATTAGAACGAGCACATTAATATTAACATATAGGTCATGTTCGGGCGCTCTGTATTTTCTAGCTGGTGAGAAAAAGTGTCATAAACGGGAAAATTCTCTCACAGCGTTGAGGTCCAGCGCTTTTCCATTTTTGGTCCATTCCACTCGGAGCAGCGGGGGTTCAGAAACCAGCGGGCAGGAGATCACTCCTTTCATTCCTGTAGGGAGGAAGATCCGCTCGGGCATCTGGGTCACCTGCGCAGGGTCTGTTACAGGTGGAGGGTTAACTCGGTCAATACAGTAGCCTAGATGGGTTTTAGCCTTTTTTTTTTAATTAGCAACATTGTTAATGGAGTTTAGTCATTTTATTAGATTTGTTTTGGCTTTTGGATTCTCAGATAAAGAATACAATTCAAACCGTAAGCCCAAGGACAAAGAAAATGAATGTAGACAGAAACAATTTGTTGTTAAAACATTCCAGATAATAAGGGTCCCTTAGAGCAAAGGCATTTTTGCCTAATTCAGGATTATACTTTTTCCACAGCATAATGCAAAGCGAAATTTAACCTCAATACCTCAATGTATAAAAGCAGTATAGTTCAAAAAAATTCTTTTAAAATATATGCAAATATTTGAAATGGGCCCTTTTTATCTAAATTTAAGAACATACTGTGATATAAATAATTTATTTAGTTAAAACTGGAAATATATTTCCTTCATAGTAAAATATATGTTTGTTATGGCCACTTTAATGCTAGAATTATTTTATTTAATTCTCAATGGATCTTGAAATATTTATATGATTATATGATATTTTTTGTTGTAATCTTGGCTCCCCCCGGTGGCACATATTTAATTAGGAAAAGGAAATGGGGCCGGGGGAGTGAAACAGTTCTTCGACGGCAGTATTGAAGATGTGCGGGTGTGTGAGGCCTGATTTTGGAATACCGAAATAGACCGGATTGTTACATGGATTTAAGACGGATGGGACTGCTTGTTGATTTTAGCTCCCAAAGAAGTTTCACCTATGCAATGCTTCTACACTGTGAAATGGAGAGCAAAATATTCACAGTATATGCAATATATTCTTAAATATATGTCAAAATGTAATATAATATATATATATATTATTACATTGTATTATTTATGTATGTTTTATTATTTTAATGCTCAAAATTGCCCCGGATTTTTCATTGGGAAAACTCAACAAAACACACACACATATAGATAAATATATACGTACGTCGCACTGTAAGCGTGGCCGAGGCAGTGGGCGAAGTCAGAAGGCCATTCGTGGGCATGCACGTGTATTTCCCAGAATCCCCTGGGATCAATCTGGATATGAGTAGAGTGCCGTCTACCATCACCTTCACACGAGACTTCAGAGATCTGACAAAACACACATCATAAAAATGATCAGGATGAAACAGTGGCACTAAAATGTCTCGCTGATGCTGAAGCTGGTGTTTTGGCATAAATCTGGAGACCCACTCTATATGGTAGACGTTCTCTCCGTCTCTCATCCACACGTAGGTCATGTTGGGAGGATCGGCTTCGGCCTGGCACCGCAGCAAGGCATCATGGGATATGTTGAGGACGGTGTCCGTCGGGGGAATCAGGATAACAGGAGGACCTGTTATGAGGAGACAGGGAAAGGAAGTTTTAAGAAAAATGTAACGTGAACAAAAGAAATATGTTACAATATGTAAGGAATAAAACACTCGGTCCTGTGCTGTTTGTAAATTCTCTCGGAAAAAATAAAACAAGCTCATTTTAGCTAGTTGACTAGTGTTGCAATGATTTGTGATTTGCAGACAGTTTGTGACTCCACCACTAGATGTCAGTATCGACTTGTCTAACCTCACTACCATTCCGATTACAACATAACGTGTGTATCAGGAACCTCTCATAAACTAATGAGTGTGTTATAGCAAAGAAACCAGCACACGATCTGGGAACAGTTGCCAAGTGTTCAAAAAGTCGGTAGAAATTACCAGATGACATCATTGATTAATTTACATAGTTACTGAATGTTCACTTGCATATCAAAATGTCTTACGTGAGGAAGAAGGATTTTCTAAAGATATACTGAATAGAATAAAGTTTTATCAGAATAGAAAATAATTGATTATGCCTTATTTCTTATAGAAATTAGACGTACGTAGTGACGGCAACACAAACAATATACGCATTTACAAAATTCTAGAATTTCTATCAAGAATTCATACAAAATATAGTTAATGAAGTACAAAGAAGTGCGCATTCGGACAAACAACATTTGTCAGTCATTGGACCTTGGGAACAATGGCGATCAGTGACTGGATGTTGGGAATAATGGTAACTAGAGATTGGATGTTGGGAATAATGGCGATCAGGGATTGGATGTTGGGAATAATGGTGATCAGTGATTGGATGTTGGGAATAATGGTAACTAGAGATTGGATGTTGGGAATAATGGCGATCAGTGATTGGATGTTGGGAATAATGGCGATCAGGGATTGGATGTTGGGAATAATGGCGATCAGTGATTGGACGTTGGGAATAATGGTGATCAGTGACTGGATGTTGGGAATAATGGTAACTAGAGATTGGATGTTGGGAATAATGGTGATCAGTGATTGGACATTGGGAATAATGGTGATCAGTGACTGGATGTTGGGAATAATGGTAACTAGTGATTGGACGTTGGAAATAATGGCGATCAGTGACTGGATGTTGGGAATAATGGTAACTAGTGATTGGATGTTTGGAATAATGGTAACTAGTGATTGGATGTTTGGAATAATGGCAATCAGTGACTGGATGTTGGGAATAATGGTGATCGGTGATTGATTGTTGGAAATAATGGTGATCAGTGACTGGATGTTGGGAATAATATCAATCAGTGATTGGATATTGGGAATAATGGTATTTCAGTGATTGGACGTTGAGAATAATGGCAATCAGTGACTGGATGTTGGGAATAATGGTGATCGGTGATTGGAAGTTGGGAATAATAGCAGTGACTGGATGTTGGGAATAATGGTGATCGGTGATTGGATGTTGGGAATAATAGCAATCAGTGACTGGATGTTGGGAATAATGGTGATCGGTGATTGGATGTTGGGAATAATAGCAATCAGTGACTGGATGTTGGGAATAATGGTGATCAGTGATTGGACGTTGGGAATAATATCAATCAGTGATTGGATGTTGGGAATAATGGTGATTAGTGATTGGACGTTGGTAATAATGGCGATCAGTGATTGGATGTTGGGAATAATGGTGATCAGTGATTAGATGTTGAGAATAATGGTGATCGGTGATTGGATGTTGGGAATAAGGGTGATCAGTGATTAGATGTTGGGAATAATGGCGATCAGTGATTGGTCACACAAGCGCAGTGCAACTCAGGCTCTACACAAGTAAACCTGCCCTCTCAACACATGAGCTGGAGAGCTGTATAAGTTCACAACACTGTCTGGGAAGCACTGTTCTAGACAACTGAATCTCTAATGGAGGGGGTGTAGTATAGGAGCTGACCTTTGACCCCGAGCTGCATGGTGTGAATTGCATTTCCCTCGCTGTTAGAGGCTTGGCACTGGTAACGTCCTGCTGTCTCTCTGCTTGCAGAAGAGAAAGTCAGACTCCCGTTCAGAACCTTTGGAAAGAGACAGAGAGAGACAGACAGGTCAGGATGGTGGGAGGGGACAACAGGAAGGGAGGAGAACATACATGGAAATTTTGGTGGAGTGAAAAATGAAAACTGATGAGATAAGCCACAAATGTCTCCATGCTATTAATAAATACAGAATCACAAGCAACAAGATTTAAGGCCAGTAATCATGAACATAATCATGTGCAAAAAATGTTTTGAAATGTTTCTTGTGTTCACTCCTAAAAAAGACACTATCACAACGGTTCTTTGGATGGTTAAGGGTTCTAGTTTTCTACAGGGGTTATGTGTGAAACTTTTCCTAAAAAGAAACCCTTTAGTTGTAACCTGCTGCATAAATTACATGACAATACGTTCATCATCTGGACTGAGGAAAAGAAAACTTCTCTTAAAAAATCCTAACGTTCGTACTTGATGGGAAACAATGGCAGATTTAAAGGCCAGCTTTCTGAGATTTCTAAGACATTACGTTTTAATGCTGTTCACTGTGGTTCTCTTTTGTCACATGGTCAGTTTATACACAGAACTTCTTGTGTAGTTTAGATCTTTCTTGGCTGGTCACTTCCAGTTTGTTAGCAATAAAGAAAAGTATTTAGCAGTATGGTGTCCCACAAGGTTTTCTGTTAGGCCCCTTATTATTCTCCCTCTATATCCAGCTTCACGTGTCATTCAGAAACATAATGTTGAATTTTACTTCATTGCTAATGAGACACAATTTATACATATCAGTTCAGGCAGATTCAGCAGCACAGTGATATGAAACGGAAGATACTCAAAAAAAAAAATCACTCAAAGTAATACTACACCAATTTTTTTTTAATATCAAGTGTGGAAAAAAAACACTTTTTTCTCCACCAGGTTAAAACTCCTAAATATATCTCACCTTCACATTGCTGGTCTGGTTCATTACAACACCATCTTTATACCACTTGATGGTAGGAGGAGGGTTGCCATGGGCAACACACTTCAATGTGATTGGTCTGCCGAGGAAGACTTCAGTGATTGAGGGCGGAGTTTCGCTGAACACAGGTGGGGCTGAAAGTACAAAGAAATAAATACTTAGAGAAATTTATAAATAAAACCACAGGACAATAAATCCTCTTCATCTTAATCACCATCACAAGAAGATACATTCGATATTATCACTGCAGAACCAAAAGTCCAGGGGGTGGAGCAGGACCTGATCCAACTCCTCCTATAACCTTAACCTCTAACCTTTAACCCCTAACCCAGCCTTTGTGTCTGTGCCAAGGGGTCCATTGTCTCATAATCCGTCCCTGACTCTACCCCCTGGACTTTTTAGAGACATTATTGAGAAAAATAAAGCTGAGAAGGAAGTAGCACAGATCGTTGGTGCCTCTGGCGTGTATATGTAGCTAGTACAGTTAGCTTGCTAACTTTGCTAATCTATCTGAAAACAAAGCTAGTACGAAGCATAGCATGTAGCATGTAGATCAAACTTAAATACTTTTAAACAGTGATGTATATAAATCGTACAGGGGGCTGTAGAAACATAAAAAAAACGCTGTACAGGCCACGCTCACAAGCGACAAGAGTAGCAGTCGCTATGTGTCGCTAGCAGTCGCTAAGAGACAACCTACAAGCAACAGGAGTTTCTTGCTAGTTCTATTTCTTTATTTTCAGTGATATTTAATATAGATATTAAGGTCATTTTGAAACTAAAACCCTAAAACTCAACTTAAAGATTGAAAGTAAATTATTCATTAAACAAGCGCAACAATTTTAGGTAAATTTTTATCCTTAATGTCCTAATGCTATTAACATGGGTGCTAGTCAAACACATTTTGTGCTAATTCTATGCTAAAAAATCAACCCTGTTACTTATTTAAGAGCAAAATGCAGCCTGTCAGGAAATAAACTGCAAAAAAAAAAAAAAAAACAGAGAGAGATCATTTCCTTAGGTTTAATAGATTCAGTGTTGAAAAATTTATAAACAATAAAGTTTCATTTTAAAGACTTATAATGGCTAAATGGCACCACAATCACAGAATCACTACCACTGCTAATGAAGCTGTTATTCATAGGCGTCAGCCTGCAGGTTGATGTTTCCTCTGAGAATAAGACACTAGCTGTTACACACACTCTCTCTCCATGTATTATGCAATTTCCCCAGTGGGATCAATAACATAATGAACTTCTCATCTCCAAACTTGTGCAGCTGAGGTTAAAGTAAAGTCCTCAGGGGTCTGGGCTCTCCTCAGATTAGCTAGCTTCTACAATCATGCCAGTTTTCCAGTCTGGTGATCATGTTTATACTTTATATACCTCGCAAATGTCCTTCATGTGTGTCATGCTTTGTGAGTCAGTCCAAGGTCGTTCCAAAAATGTATTGCTAACTTGTGTAACCAGCTTGTTTGTCCTGTGTTGCGTATCATTTCTGGTCTAATTTTAGCCCATTGAATATTTTGATGCATTTTTCATCTCAAATCTTTTGCTTTTTAAGAGTTAGCATGAGCTTATTTAAAAGTCAGTAAAGAAGCAGTGTTTATCACAGCTACATAAGCGCCAATGGATAATCTCACCTCAGTGATGTAGTAAAAAGTATAGAACAGAGATGCGTATAGAAAAAACAATTGTTCTATAATCACATAGAATTGTAGGCTGCCTAAAGATTCTCAGCTCAGAGTCACAATCAGAGGCACTTTTTGCTAATAAGTACATTTGTACATACATAAATAAAACACACTAAACTTTGAAGACTTCATATTCAAGCATTTATGTGTAAACTCGTATAAATGTATGATTGATTAGGGGAAATCCATTAATTGTCATCATTGTCCGTAACAGAGGTCAGAACACAGGCAGGCAGAAACAAACCAGAATAATCCATACTCAGGAATCTGGAAAAATAAGCACCGGTCAAACCCAGGAAGTACAACATGAAACCATGAACAGGAGACACAGGGAAAAAAAGCTCAGACTTAACAATTTTAAAAAAGCTTGATAAGATTTTGCAATGATTCACAGCCAGGGTGTAAGTGGGCAAACTAATGAAGAACTAACACAAACTGTTACAACTGCCACAAAGCTGGAAACACACAATTGTACAGAATGTCACAAATGTATAGAATGTATGCTGTGGCATTACAGTTTCCCTTCACTGGAACTAAGAGGCTCAAACCTGTTCCAGCATGACAATGCCCCTGTGCACAAAGCGAGCTCCATGAAGACATGGTGTGTGAAGGTTGGAGTGGAAGAACTCGAGTGTCCTGCACAGAGCCCTGACCTCAACCCCACTGAACGCTGACTTTGGGATGAACTGGAACACCGACTGAACCCCAGACCTCCTCATTCAACATCAGCGCCTGACCTCACTAATGCTCTTGTAGCTGATTGAACACAAATCCCCACAGCCACGCTCCAACATCTAGTGGAAAACCTTCCCAGAGGAGTGGAGCTTACTATAAGAGCAAAGAGGGAATAAATCTATAATGGGATGTTCAGCAAGCACATATGGGTGTGATGGTCAGGTGTCCACATATATGGCAATGTAGCGTACATGCTGCTTAAGCATCCGCGTTTGTAAACACAGAAGTGTTGGTTGCGCAGTGCACAGGGGCATTGTCAGTATCAAAAACTGTAATATCAAAATTGAATGAAATTCTAAATAGTTTTTCTTTTTTTTTTTTTCGCTGGAGTTTTTGAGTTGATCACTATCTTTGCACGGCGGTATGTAGGCAGGATGAAAGTGTTAAGCATGATCCAGCACTCATTTACTATCTGCGTATCTTTGAGGAACAGAGCAGGAATATCTAAGCCGTGGTTCTCTCTGAGATCGCCGGAGCACAGCCAGGCAACAGGTGCACAGTGTGAGGAAGAAGTATCCATTCATTTTTTAACATGGGTGTGTGTGTATGTGTGATAACAAAAGCTTTGTAATAATGACACAATGCTATTGTGTGTCAGGACCGAGCTGCAGTCCAGCGCTTCAGCAGCTGGAAGGTAGAAAATACCACAACACAACTCCAGCTTCATATAAGCAATTATTTATTACTATACATTTCTGCAGTTCTGTTTTATTTCTTCGCTCACCTGTGACCGAGAGCAGCACCCAGCTGCCGTTACGTGTCTCCTCTGAGGATTTATCCAGCAGAAGGATGCGACACTCGTACCAGCCTTCGTCGTCCACGACGAGACCCTCCACCCTCAGAGCCGTCCCCTTGGCGAGAGACACCCGACCTGGAAAAGATTCCCGCTCATTAAAACATGCATTACACAACTGTTACAGTAGATCCCTCATCACACTCTCTAAGAAAACTACTTGCTATCTAGCACACTGGAGGTTCTTTGGGGGAAACATTTTTATGACCCGGAAACAGAGGCTTTCTCTTTCAGAGAACCTTATTAGGAAGCTAGAACTCACTTAGCCTAAGAGCAAAAATACTGTTTTTAATCTGTTTGCACTTTTAAAGGAAAAGTTTAATCTTCCCCTTATCCAAAATATTCAGTCAGAAAGTGGCAAATGAAAGAAAGGAAGGAAGGAAGGAAGGAAGGAAGGAAGGAAGGAGGAAGAGAAGGAAGGAGGGGGAAATTACTTAGAGAAAGAAGAAAAGAACGAATAAAGAAAGGAAGAAAGGGAATTAATTTAGGATAAGGAGAAAGGGAAGGAAGGAGGAAGAGAAGGAAGGGAAGGAAAGTAATCTTCAGGAAGGAAGGAAGGAAAGAAGCAAAGAATAGACTGAAGGAAGGGAATTAATTTAGGGAAAGAAGGGAGGAAAAAAGGAAGGAACAAGGAAAGGAAGGAAGGTAGAAAAGAAATATGAAATATGAAATAAGAAAAGAAATACAAATAAGAAATAACAAATAACAAATAAGAAAGACAAGAAAACAGGAAAAAGCAAAGAAAGCACTGAAGGAAGGAAGAAAGGGAATTAATTTATGGTAAGAAGCAATGGAAGGTAGAAGAGAATTAAAGGAGGAAAAGAATTTTGGAAATGAAGGACGGAAAGAAGAAGAAAAGGAAAGAAGGAACAAAACAAGAAAGAAGCAACAATCTTGTCTTAGCCTGTTAGCGAAATTAACCTCGTATCTCCGGTGCAAAACCACAGAATCAAGCTTCAAACTCTCAACACACCCTGACTGAGCAGCTATATTTAGCATCAGAGTAGCATTGTGTACATTTGATTTTTGGCCAAACTATTCCTTTAAAGATGAGACATCAGATGTGCTGGAAAAAGTGAGCTGCTTAAAGGCGTTGTGTGTTATCTGAGGTGAGACAGTAAACACAATGCCGTGTGCTTCTCATTACTGAGGTCTATTAGATCAAATACATTCTTTATCATCATCACTGGTTTATGACTCGCCACATAAAAGCAAAGCAACAAACCTCATGTGCAAGTTTCTCATTTCAAAACACACCCACCCACACACACACACACACACACACACACACACACACACAGCCGCACATACAGGCAAACTTCTGCAGGCTCTGAAATTCAATCTCACAGTTGCCAGGTGACTACACCCTGGAGTGTCCGTGCTCGCTGACTCACTCCTCTCGTTTTCTCTCTCTCTCTCTCTCTCTCTCTCTCTCTCTCTCTCTCCTATTTCTTTCATTGAAAGCAACTTTTCAATGCCTCTTTTATTCCCTCGTCCTTTAAACAGGTCTAAAGTGAAGAGAAAAGCTCACTTCTCTAAAACCTCTCAGTGCACCTTGTGGATTTTCGTCCACTTTGCTGCAGTTGATTCAGGTTTAATGCTCAGGTGCATCAGAAATGCTGCATTAAATCTGTTTACAGCACAGCGATAATGAATTCTCAGCACTGATTGGTCATCAGGCGTTGATTAATTTTCTATAACGGCAGCTCTGACAGTAGTGCAGCTACAAATCACACGTTTATATTAATGCACTTGTTATCATTTCTATAGTAACAGCTCATCGACAGGGAATGTGATGGTGGACACTCCACTTTAAAGGATTTAAAAACGTGTGTAATCGTTGATATGGTGAAGTTTTCTGTAAGGAGATTTTTATTGAACATTTATGGAAGGAGTCTCCAGTGTCAGTGCTTTGTAACAGTCAGAGGAAAAGCTGTAACTTTAAGTTTTTGAACATCTTCAGGACAGAGGAGTTTACACTTTGCTGTAGAGAAAGAAAGAAAGAAAGAAAGAAAGAAAGAAAGAAAAAGAAAGGAATGATGATAGTAGGAAAGGATGACGAGCGAAAATATAAATGAGAACAGGAACTAAGATGTTTCTTGGATGTTCCACAACATTAAATGTAACAATAAATGGATAAAAAGTATAATGTGTCATACTTTTATCCATAAAAATGGTAATTATGGCTAAATTGCTGTGGTATAAGTGGAATAAAACACTTGTGCTGTTATAGGGAACTAATCAGCACCGGGGTGGGAACAGTAAGTTTGTTTATATTGTTGATTCACTTCCTTTCCTGTAACTCTTTTACTCAGTGTGGTGAAGAAGTCAATCAGGACAGCGTCTCTGTGTTAAAGCTGTACCTCGTGTGTGCCGTGCCAGAGGTTTTTTTTATGCTAGGTGCTGACGCTAATCATTAACCCACTCCCCTGAGGACCAAAATGCACCATGGAGTCCAAGCTGTGACAACAGGAGCAGCCCAGAGCGCCGCTACACGCCTGTTTACTTCACTTCACTCGTCTACAGCACCGGGGTAAAAGCTCCAGGAAGTGAGAGGTTAGAGGATAACACTGATCAAACTGCCCCGTCTCTATATAAACACACACACACACACACACACACACACACACGGACTCGGACAGTGATCCTGAGTTAAATGCAGTGCAAGGACCTGCAGCTGTGGTCGAGATTTGAATGTAGTTGCCATGGAGACGAGGATTAAAATCACATGAACGAGGCAGTGGCTTAAGAGCAGGATTACTCACCTACCAACCGCACTGAGAACGTGACGAGGGAAAAACACAGATATTTAGAAACGTCAGTCATCAGATGGGTGTGTGTGTGTGAGAGAGAGAGAGAGAGAGAGAGAGAGAGAGAGAGAGATGAACCCTCTGTGACGTGGCAGTAAAGGTAAAAGTTTAGCGATGTGGTTAAAGCTCAGTAAAAGTCTTCACGCAAAGTCAACAAAGTAAAAAAGTTTTCAAAGACATCAACTGTGTGTCCACCTGCTTCCTCATTCAGTAGGAAACCACTTCAAAAGAGCACACACACACACACACACACTCACACTGCGTTGCTGAGCGATTACACACACTTCACTGCACGCTGCAAACTCACAGCACAAACACACACTCAGTCTGTTGCTATGTCACTCGAGCATCCAGGGGGTTTAAAATGACAGACAGTAAAGAGCTAAAACTCACTTCCTGTTTTCAACACTCACTTCCTGTTTATATCTGAAAAAAGGTGGATTTTTAAATCATTTAAAAAATTTCTATAAGGCTTTAGGGGGATGGTGGCGGCGGGGTACCGGGGAGCGGGAAGGCGGGGGAGGGGGAGGGGTATGTGTGAGACACTGTGACCCCGAAGCATGTCATTAAACACACAAAAGCTCTGGACCTAAACTGGACGTTCCACAACAATAAATGTAATCATAAACGGATAAAAAGCACGTAGTAATAAGAAGTCATTGTAATCGTTGACATATTGCTGTGATATAAGAGGAATAAAACACTTTGTAGGGGTAATAGTGTTTCTGCTTCATCACACCACTCTGTTGTTGATTATTTTCCTATAACAGCAAGCCCCATGATGTTTTCCTTACATATCCCTTACATAATCAACAATACTTTCCTCATTTACAGACAAACTTTTCAGGGAGGAGGAAGAGGAAAGAAAGAAAGAAAGAAAGAAAACACAAACAAAAGAATGAAAGAAAGCAAGAAGCAAGGAAGGTACAGGATGGAAGGAAAAGAAAGAAAGAAAGAAAGAAAGAAAAGAAGTGAAAACCAATGAAGCAATGAAGGAAGGAAAAAAGGAGGAAAGAAATGAACAAAACTAAGGAAGAAAGAAAGGAAAATAAGGATGAAGGAAGAAAGAAGGGAGGAAGAATGAAAGAAAGAAAACTAAAGAAACAAGGAAGGAAGGAGGGAAGGAAGGATTTTTGTAATTTTGTGTGGAAGAAGTTTTATTATGATGCACATTTCATACAGAGCAGAGTGTTTAGTGTCACATACACACTGCAGCCGCGCTGTGCGCTGAGAGAAGCTTAAATAATCATCCAGTGCAACGTCGTTTCTTCGTTCTGTCACAAGATCAAAGCAGGATGAACTGGAAGATCTTCGAACGCAGGCCATATTTCAGCACGTTTTCAAACAGTGCACATGTTCACAGTGCTGCTGAAGCGTTTCATGGCTAATCTCCTGCGTCAAAGCGATTAGTTCTGTCCCAAACCCCAACTAACTCCCTCCATGCATTACTGCAAAACTTCTGTCACACCGCCCGGGGGTCTGAAACGGGGAATCCACCGCCTCTTCTCTCTTCTGCCTCGGCAAGTGCTTCCCGTGCACACACTCTCAGGTTTCAGCTCGGGAGCGAGCAGGTAGAGTTTCATCCTGCGCTACATTATCCATCGGCTTTGCTGCCATTGTTCTGTTTAAAGGCCGTGTTTTCATTTGAAATTTGAATCATAGCACGTTAAAAGAGTCGAGGCTTCAGTGGCAGGCTGTGAAAAGAGAGCGAGATGTGACGCAGGGCTTCGGTCACTCCAGACGTGGGGGTTGGGTGGGAAACCACGGATAATACACCGGGGGTGTTTCTTAAGCCTCGGGCACAATGACCACAACCGCACTGTTAGAGTATACTCACAGACGAACAATGTGGGCTTTCGATTGTTCAGACAAGCCAAGCGAACCAGCATGGACAGGAAATAACACACACACACACACACACACACACACACACACACACAGCAGTATGGAGGTATAACTTATAACCAACTTAGGAATAGATATAGCACTATCTGTACATTTAAAATGCAGCTCAAAGTGCTTTACAGTGTGGAGTAAAAAAAAAGAGAAAGAAACAAACATTAGTCAAAATAAAAAAAAAATAGACAAAAAAAATAGACAATCATTTTTTCAAAATGCAATAAATAACAGCACTGACAGAAAGTAGAAAATGAAGTAAGGAAGGAAAACTAAAGAAGCAAGGAAGGAGAAGGGGGCAAAAGGGGGGAGACAAAGAAAGAAAGAAAGAAAGAAAGACAGAAAGAAAGAAAGAAAGAAAGAATATATAGGAAACAAAATGAAAGAAGGAAGGAAGAAAGGAGGAAAAGGAAACTAAAGAAGAAGGAAGGAAGGAAGGAAGGAAGGAAGGAAGAAGAGAGGGTAAGGTAGGAGAAAGAAAGAAAGAGAAAGGTTATGTAGGAAATAAAATTAAAGAAGGAAGGAAGAAAGGAGGAAAAGGAAACTAAAGAAAAGAAAGGAAGGAAGGAAATAACGGAGAAAGAAAGAAAGAAAGAAAACCTAAGAAGCAAGGGGGAAGGAGTAAAGGAAGAAAGAAATGAAAGAGGGAAATAATGATCATCAAAAAGTTTAGAAAAAACTAAGAAATAAGGACAAAAAAAAAACAGCTTGTCATGTTCCTGAGAAACTGCAACACGTAAATTCCTCCATAAATAATAAATAAACATCTCCTTACAGAAAATTTCACCATATCAACACTTTTTTTATCCATTAATCCGTTTATGTTCATCGTACACGTCCCTGTGAATGAGCCGTTACTATAGAAACGATAGCGTGTTAGACCGAGCGTGTAAACCTGTGATTTGCTCGGGCTCGTGCTGTTATAGAAAATTAATCAACACCTTCTAACCAATCAGAATCGAGAATCCAACAGGGGTGTGGTTTTATAAAATACACATCTACGTGTATCATAAAAATGAGTGTAAAAAAAGAATAAAATAATATAAAAGCAATGTAAAAGGCATGTGCTAGTACAAGGCAAATAATAAACGCTAATTAAATGGTAATGTCAGAAAGATTATTATTTATTTCTTTTCTTTTTTTTTTTTTGAGTTAGACTGTCTGTTGAAGGTTTATTGGCAATGTGCTCCAGATCTTTGGTGCAAAAACTAGCGTTTCAGCACCCTGTTTAAATTTCATACGTGGAGTACGGAGAAGGCCAGCACTAGATTACATTCGTCTCGTACCGATTATTTTGACTTGTGACATCAGACACCAATCTCTTCGATCTGCATGTCAGCTACCAGTCTTTCTGTAACACCCACATCTATTTCCTCTGTATACTAAACACACTCTCGGCCACTTTTTCAAAACTGCACGACGACGCGGTAAAAACATCATTTCCTGTTTTGGTGAATTCACTGGATGAGCTGTAAAGGTGACCTGCTAGCTTTTACAGCAGGACTGTTTGAGAAGGTTAATCATTCAAGAAGTTTTTTTTTTTATGATCTTATTTATTGTTGATGTCACAACATTCTGGTATGATCACATACTCTGAGCAGGGACAATGAAGAATCTGAAATATGGAAGGAATTTTATCCATGTATAGGTGTATTTAATGTTGTAGAACATCCATGAAGCAAGTCCGTTCCTGTTCTCACTTACGTTATAGCAGCTATAAACAGTCGCTCCTTCATCAATCTCTCTTTCGTAGTTAATAAGAAAAAACTCAGCTTGTCATGTTCCTGAGAAAGCACAAAGTGTAAACTCCTGCGTCCTGAAAACTGTTACAAAGCCCTGACACTGGAGACTCCTTCCAAACATGTTACATAAACATATCCTTGCATTACACTTCACCTTATCACGGATTACAGACATTTTTTTAATCCATTTATGTGAAGCGCTCGTCGTACACGCCCCTGTGAATGAGCTGTTACTATAGAAACGATAGCGTATTAATGTAAACCTGTGATTTGCGTTACAGTTCGGACTCCTGTTTAAGCCGTGCTGTTATAGAAAATTAATCAACACCTTCTAACTAATCTTCCTGCATAAACTCCAGCATTGTGCACATAACTGCTGTTTTTTTTTTTTTTTTTTTTTTTTTTTTTACAAAAGCAGGTATGCGACGCCGCATCCTGAAATAAAGTGAAACCGGTCGCATTTTGACCGTTTTAGCCCGAAGGACTCTACTTTCATAACCTACAAGTTCTGGAGTAACACTAATACACTACAATGAGCAACACTAGACCACCTGAGACGAGGTTTATAACCTGAGGGCTTGTAAATGACACCACGCTTCTCCTCCTCCTCCTCATCATCCCACCCTCCTGGAAGTTAGCAGTCATCTCCACCTGAGCGAAAAGTCCCTCGAAATCTTTTGTTGTTGCTCAAACAGAATGTGAGCTCGGTGTTAGAGGAGACGCCAAATCCTAAATCCTTCCAGACATCTTTGTTCTGCTCCTGTTTTATATCAGGAAAGTGTTTAGTTTCCTTGTTAGGGAATGTTAATAATACACTATCGAGTGTAAATTTCCAGCCAGGCCTCTTTCCCATGCTGAGGAGAGCTCACAGTTTTAGAATATGATATTTTTCGGGGGAAAATACACTCAGCGTGCTTCTTTACGCTCATGATTATTGCCAGTCCTTCTACAAAATCGCAACTATGTTCTTTTGCAAGACAATCTAAACCTATTTTGTAGACCATACATTACTTTAGTGAGGAATAAACCACTCAGTATCTCCTCTTACAAAACAACTCCTTACAAATTATTACGATTTGGATTAAATAAAGAATAATACGTCATATTTGTCTGTAGTTATATGTAATGTTGTGGAACATCCATGAAACAAGTTATTTCCTGTTATAACTTAATATTATAGCTGCTGTAAACAGGGCTGCTGTTATTCTAAACCAATCAGATTTGAGAATTCAACAGCGCTCTAGTATTAATATTAAATAATAAATTGTGTGATGTGGTTCCACAAAAATAGAGAAAATGTATAATGTTAATATAAATTTTAATATAAATTACACTGATTTATGCACAAGCAATAAAACATGACAGGCAAAGTTGATTATTTTCCTATAACAGCACACTCCCAAAGAGCTTTATTCCTCTTATACCACAACAATTTATCACAAACAAGTTTTCATTTGTTAATGAATGGCACTTTGGTTCCTTTTTTTACCATTTATACTTGTGATTAATGTTGTGAAATATCCGTGAAACTAATTCCTGTCTTTCCTCTCTTTTTCCTCTCTTTTTCCCTTTTAAATTTAAAGTGACAAAGGAACCACAAAGTGTAAACTCCTCCTTCCTGAAGATGTCAGAAAAAAAGTTACGGCTTTAACTCTAAGTGTTACAAAGTGCTGACACTGAAGACTCCTTCCATAAATGTTCAATAATCCTGCATTAATATAAAGCTCTCATTCGTATCACAGCTGGAGACGTGCTGTCAGAGCTGTGCGGTTATAGAAACTGAATCCACACCTTCTGAGTTCAACCGTGTTGTAATAGAAAGGAATTTAGGCTATCTTAGATTACAGGAAGCATGTGCACTTTAATTGGATGAAATCTAGACAATTTAATCTTTATCGACACTTCCTATTGGAAGGCTGTTGGTTTTGAACAGCAAGCGATTGTTCCGTGTTTGAGGAAATGGAATTCACATGAAAATCATATGTAATCATTTGAAACCAGAGACAAGGAACATCAATGACACATAAACTAATGCTATATATGCTAACAATCTCTAATAATTTCATTGTACAAACTAGCATGCTGGCTCCATTGATTATTAGCCATGTTAGCAAACATTCCTTCCTGAATCGTCCTGGAAACAGAGCGATGGACAGATGCAGACCGTCCCACGGCTACACTGCCAGCTAATGAAATTTTTCTTTCAGCTAATGAAAGGTCGTAGGGTCGAACCCCCCAGTTGGGTAGGGGGCACGATGGCGCTATAAACCCTGCAGCCTCCCATGTAACCACGGCGGCCATTCGTCTCCTCCACATTAGCGCCATTGTGTGCCCTTTTAAGGACAAGCTCCGCTCGCAGCCTATTGATTCGGGTATCCTATTCATACACACTCTTTGTGCTGCAGCCTCGGAGCACACAATGCAGAATGATGTAATGAGATGGAGGAAAAGCGAGAACGTCCCGTCGGACACGGAAGAGTACAGTTACAGCAACTCGGGAGTGACACGACGACAAGGTGTAGGGATTAGCAAAACAGCTATAGGAGCACTGCAAGACTTAATAAGTCATAACAATGAGGCTTGCTTAGAGCTAATTCACATTTCAGAGGGACTTTTTATATGTAAACCGCCAGTAAAAGTTATTTAAAAGTTTAATTTAATTTAAATCTTCCCGAGGGTAACTTAGTTCAGCTTGTGTACATAGTATTAATCATTACACAAAGAACCTTTAGGTAGGATATCTTTCTAATTATCTCTACAAACTTTATCTAGCTTTATTAGCTAGCTAGATTAGGGTATTTATTTAAGGTCTGTTAATTGCTTTAATGTCTACAAAGAAAAAATTTGCCCTGTGTTCGTATTAGTGATCTCAAAGAATCTTTGGCTATTTTGCATTAATCTTCCCGAGGGTAACTAATTTCAGCTTGTGTACATAGTATTAATTGCTACACAAAGAGATTTTAGCTAATATACCTTGCTAATTATTTCTACAAACATTATCTACCTTTCTTAGCTAGCTAGATGAGTGTATTTATTGAAGTTCTGTTAACTGCTTTAACATCTAAAATGATACATTTCAGCCTTTGTAGGTATTCATGATCTTAAATAATCTTTAGCTATCTTGCTAATTATCTCCACAACCATTATCTAACTATGTTAGCTAACTAGACTAGGCTATTTATTTAAGTTGAATTAATTGCTTTAATATTAAAAAGGGTAACTGAATTGTGTTCATGTTATCAATTATTATACAAAGGAATTTTAGCTAAGATATCTTGCTAATTATCTCTATAAACATTCACTTTCTTAGCTAGCTAGACTAGGCTATTTATTCAATTTGAGTTAATTGCTTTAATATTACCAAGGGTAACTGATTTTGGATTGGGTTCGTGTTATCAAGTATTACACACAAAAAAAACTTTAGCTATCTTGCTAAGCATCTCTACAAACTTTAACTTTATTAGCTAACTATATCAGGGTATTTATTTAAGTTCAGTGGCTAATCTAAGCTCTCTGATTCATTATTTCATTCAGGAATTTACTTTGTATGCAATTTTGGCTTTGTGAGATTTTGCCAAAGCACTAAAACCCATTTAGGTCTACAATTAGCCTTGTAGTTGGGGGTATTATGTTACATAGCATTAAAAGCAGTGGTTTAGACAAATAATAAAATTAAAAATAAACAAACTGCAGATGGTATTATATTATCCATAATATAATCCATATTATCCACTCAGATGGTAAGACTCTGGTCGTTCACATTTCTGAACTAAATCATATATATTAAAGAAACCATCCTTCAGAAATTAGTGTATATCATTGGGGCACAAACTTATGGAAAGTATGAACTTCTGGAGTGGTGTCTTCAGTAATGCACACAAATTAGAGTCCTAGATATGGGACAGAGTGTGTAATACTGAAAACACCACTCAACCACACCAACACAATATTCAAATGACCAAAGTCTTACCATCTGTACAGCACTGCCAGATCTCTGCAAAATTACCAGCCCAACTACGTTTCAAAAAGTCCTGAAACTCACACAAAAATCACATTTTTATCTCAATTTTTGCTCAGGAATGAAGTTCACCGTGGTGCGCACGCATTTCACATTCACAGTATGCACAGTGCCCTTTTATCTTCGCCTGGTACAGACTTTATCCACTCCATAATCACCATTTCCATCCTTTCATCTTACACTTCCCCTTTGTTTGCTGTAGTCAATGTTTGTGGAAGTGGATTAGGTTTAATTCTGACTATTTGCTTTAAAACAAGATCTTGGCAGCCATTTTAAAGTAGCCCAAAAAACACGCTATCCACTGCACACATTTCCACACAAGCACACGTTCTATCAAAGACAAATGCTATGCTAGTCATGCTAGTCAATTCTGAGAAGCTCACCTTCATATCTGGGGTGCACTCGTGGTGCATGTGCTCCGAACTTGATGAGGATGGGAATGTCGTAATCCCGACGGACCCACTCGACTACGTGCAGCGGAGCCGAGGAAACTTCTGCAGGAGGACTGAGGGGGCAAGTCAGCAGCGCCGAACCTCCCTGTTTCACCCGCAGTGTGGACCGCTCGCCTCCGACTCCACCTAACACACAATAACACATACTAAATGTCTACTTGTCTAATTATAACACATTAATTAAATCCATGTTTATTTTTATTATACAGCTTTATCCTTCAGCTAGGATATCTTTATCCTTACTCACCAAAGACGCAGAGCACCACAGCAGTAGCAGCAGTAATTATAACTCCAGGTACAGGAAGCTCCTTCAGTGCCATGGCAGACGTTCAAACGCACTCAGACATCTCCATAACTGAGAGAAAGATCAATCAGATCAAATATTATTCAACAATCAATGATCCGAAATCACCAGAAGAGTTGATAAGATTCGTTTTATCTCAGATTTAACTGTGGAAATTATTCAAACTAGGAAAAAAAAATCTAAACAGTCTACTAAGGACTGTTTTTAAATACCAGTTAACACAATTTCATCAAATTATATTTCTCAAACAAGATTATTATTTGTATTGTTACAAATAGACAGTTGAGTGCAAAAGTTTGTACACCTTTACGACAAAAATCAAGAATTTCTATGTAATTTGTAACAAAATATTTACAATTTCACAAATGTTTCTTCATCACAAGTACCATAATAGTCATATAATACATGTTAAGACCCCAATAATGGAAAAGCAGTAGTATATCATTTTAAATGTTTGCATCCCCTTGATTATTCTCCTACACCAGCAAGCCCTAGAATGCTTTATTCTTTTTATACTACAGCAATTTGTCATCGATTATACTATTTTTACATTTATAGTTACATTTAATGTGGTAGAACATCTACAAAACCAGTTAGTGTAAGTTAGCATAAACTCCTGTGTCCTGAAGAAAAATTACAGCTTTACCTCTGACTGTTATGAACCCCTGACACTGGAGACTCCTTCCATAAATGTTAAATGTCTCTTTACAAAAAAAACATCACCATATCAAGAGTTACACACATTTTTTAAATCTGGGAATGTACCCTTTTATGTACCTGTGAATAAGCTGTTACTATAGAAATGATAATATAATTCGAATGAGCGCATTAAAATAAAACCTGTGATTCTCCTTATATGCTTTATGCTGTATGTTAAAACTCTGCTGGACGTGTAGAGTGGTTTGCTATGCAGCTAAAAGGATTAGTCGGTCAGAATAGCTGGATTGTCCACTCGGCGTTGTTTAATAATTGTGTTTGGTTGATTAGCTTCACAAGGAAGAAAGAGTAAACAACACGTGATCAGACTGATGCATGTCCAGGACTCGTGTTCACAATTACAGCAGCAAAGCAAACTATTTCAGAAACAGGGAGTCAAACAGGGAGAAACTGGTCAACTTCAGGCGTAATTATCATCATTTTAAATGTGTTTCGGTGCATATCTTGTTGGTTCCTGGAATAAATGACTTGGCTACGTTCCTGTATGTGCACTGTATATTTTGCAAATATTGAAATGCATAATAGCTTTCATAACATGCTGTCATATCCAAATCCACAACTCTACACCCAGATCCAGGAGACAGTAATAAGTGTGGACTACAATTCCTAATTTTTAATGTTATCCCTCTATTCTTCCTTAAACTTTTTATTGAAACCTATACCTATTCCTTATGGGCCATTTCCTTTGTTTTTCCTTACAGTGTTATGTACAGTAATTAATAAGAATGCACGCATGTAAACTTTACTAGTGTCTACATTTTAACTAAAACTGATGAGCAGCTGCTTTTTTTCCTCCCAAAGTGCCTGCTGGTTACGCAATACCTGTAGAAATCATAAAAAAATCTTCCGAAACAATCGATTTTAGGACCTCAGTGTCCTCATAGCTAGTTACAGCCATAATGGTAGTTAAAGAAGCGTACATGCGTATATGATTTACTTCTGTATGTTCTGTAAGTGTTGAAAATACAGTAGCATGACATTTAGATGGCCTAACGAAAAGACTGTGATCATGTGACCAATGACTGACTCCAGTTCTGGCTTCATTTCCATTTCACAGCAATTCAAATGAGCTACAGGAGAGACAGAATGATGTAACTCGTGTCTGCAATGAACCTGACATGAATCTAGCATCGCTCTTATCAGTGTAAACACTCTGTCGTGTCCAGGTCATGTCCAGCTGCAGGACAGTAACACCAGTTCACTCGTTATTCTGCTGAATTGAGTTAGAAATCCATTCATAATATCCCCCGAAATGTTTTCTGTTCATGTGCAAACCACCATTTTGTTTAAGGGTTTGGTTAGTTTGCTGTTTTGCTTTATGCAAAATCTCAGATCTCTCAGTGAGAGTTTGAAGAAGAATGAGTACATGTATGTAATATGTGGAAAAAAAGAAATAAAGAAAATCAAAGAAAAAATAAAATGATATTTATTCCAAAAAGATATTTAGTAAGTTTGGTTAGTTTACATCTACCTTCCTGAAGTAAGGAATAAAACACTCTGTGTCATGCTGCTATAGGAAAATCATCAACGACAGGATGGTGTGATGAAGCAGATTTACTTTTAGCCCTCCGAAGTTGATTATTTTCCTATAAGGAAGTGAACTGAAGTGTTTTACTCCTCTTATACCACAGCAATTTGACAATGCCAATATTTTTTATTTATTAAAGAACGGTTGTACTTTTTATCCAGTTATACTTACATTTCATGTTGTGGAACGTCCATGAAACTAGTTAGTTCCTATTCTCATTCTCATTCCCTTACTTTCTTTTGAAGATAATAAGACAAAAACTTTGTCCTGAAAACTTGAAGTTACATCTTTACCTCAGACTGTTAGAAAGTGCTGACACTGGAGACTCCTTCCACAATTGCTACATAAACATCTCCTCACATAAAACTTCACCATATCAACAATTACACGTTTTCTAATCGTTAATCTGGAGCGTCCGCCGTACAAATCCCTGTGAATGAGCTATTACTATAGAAACGATAACGTATTAGAACAAGTGCATTAATATAAACCTGTGATTTGCAGCTGCACTACTGTCAGAGCTGCTGTTACAGAAAATTAATCAACACCTTCTGACCAATCAGAATTCAACAGCACTGTGGTATAACGTGGTATAAGTATTCTCCAATCACTTGGAGGCCCACAAATTGTTTCTGTTCATTTTGTCTTTTTTTTTTTTTTGGCTAATTTAGTTTACAGGTACACTTTCCATTCCAAATCTATGGGGGATGCAAACTTTTGC
This sequence comes from Pangasianodon hypophthalmus, assembly GCF_027358585.1. Taxonomy (NCBI): domain Eukaryota; kingdom Metazoa; phylum Chordata; class Actinopteri; order Siluriformes; family Pangasiidae; genus Pangasianodon; species Pangasianodon hypophthalmus. Next base: position 22,573,066 of record NC_069726.1, on the reverse strand, counting down.
ACGCCACCATATCTGGAAGCTCTGCTGATGTTACTGACTCATTGATGCATGGAGTTTATAGCACTATTTAAGGCCAAAGTCCTGAAAGCAAACAGTCTCTGTTTGATGGCCGTGTGCTGCTGAAGATCAAGCGAAAGCCAAAAGCTACCTAACAGCTTTCAGGAACAAAGGTTGTAGTGTGTGTGTGTGTGTGTGTGTGTGTGTGTATGAGAGGGCTATGTATCATCACGGTTTCTCTCTGCATGAATGTTTACACACTATTGTGAGCTTTCATGCTTTCATGAAAAGAGCTTCATAAAATAAACCCACATGAATCCTCTGTTAAATTGATTTTAAGTTGACTTTAATCCTCTTTTAAATCTGTTTTTTTTGCAGTAAAAACCTGTATTGAGAAAATCTGAGGCATGCCTCCAAAAAAAATGATGTGTGTGAAATCTCACCTTCACCGTTTGGTGTGATTCCATTTCCATATAAGGAACATTAGCATTCAGTCACAAAGCTGCTTTTTTTTTTTTCTTTTGCTTTCCACTGTACGTCCCAACAGGGCGGGGCATTATGACCATATAACGTCAACATTGTGATAAATGTCACAATACACCTGTTTGAGATATTGTGCGTTTCATTATATCTTTATATAATATTAGTCAGTGTGGTTGCGAATGTCATGTGATGCAACACTTGAGTAACTCTCACTTTGAGTAACTCTCACTTTCTCACTGTGATACTGGTTTAAATAATAACAGAACCTCCTCTACAGCATCTCTGGGAAATCTGAAGGAGTATTCCATCACTTTCCAACAGCAAGGACTGCCAACACGCATGACGGCATGCAGGAACAAGCTAGTTCAGCTAGCTAACATGGAAGAGAAGTATTCTCTGACTCCACTGAAACAACCAACAAACAAACAGATGAGCCGTCAAAAACTAGTCAAACATTTTTTACGTTAAAAATAGTCATTATTCGGAGGCATAACATAATGAAAATTAATACATAATGCTAGTGCACTTCATTAGATATAGCACAGTGTTATGTTAGCTACGACCTTTTTGTAGTTTGTTATACGGCAAGCAAAAGTCGTATTTGTTATACGCCATTTGTTATGGACGCAGATCATTATTTTGCCCGAATTAATTAATTCCCCAATAAAGTGACTGGATCTAACCTGGACAACCATACAATAGTAAAGGATCTGGCTACACCCATAGGTGGAGAAAGTAACCAGCTAAATGTGGAGTGCATAGCAAATAGTCCATGGATGGAAATTTTTAGATGTCTGAGCCTAGCATAAAGTTGTAAAAATTGTAAAAAAAAAAAAAAAAAAAAAACCTGACTTTATTACATTAATACCACTTCCACCATGTAGGCCTGAGTTAGCTAGGTTAGCTATCTCAAGCCGAGTTGTCATTGTTGTTGTTGTTGTTTTTCTGGAACATTATTTATGTATTGAATATCTGTTTGTCTTTGGATTCTACTTAAAACTTTTCCAGATCCCCAAATCTGATCTATAATACAACATCTATCATGTGGTAACAGTTTAATTTGTTAACTCTGGCCTTCATTTTTCAAAAGTTTGTAGTTTGGTAGTAACAGTAATGAAGTGTGGGCGGGGTTTGGGGTCAGTCATTTTTGGAGAGCGTCTGTGGTATTTAGATTAAGTCTCAGATTAGGGCTCCTCTAAAGGTCGTTATTTTGCTCCAATTTAAAAACAATCTATCCTTCTGTGAAATAGCGATCCTATAATTCAGTTCATTGAAATAACATTTTTGAATGTTTTATACATTTTGTACATTTTATAACGACTTTGTCATTAAGGTAAAACAGAACTTATTATGTTCTGAATATGTAATGTTTTTAGAAGAAATATCACTCATTTTGACATGTAGCTAATCATTTCCTTGTATGAGATATTGTTGCCTAAGATGGATTAACACATTTTCCTTAAACGTGTGTTTTCTTAGATTCAATGTTTAAACAAAATGAAAAAAAAAAAGTTAAATTCCACCATTCTGGAGTCACCCAGTACTAATATTAGTGATAATAGTTTTCTTTTAAATGCAGTATTGCAATAATATTTTGAAAACTGTGATAAATGATTATATGCTGTTTAAAAAAAATTAAGACATAAATCAATTTTTTTATTACTCTGGTACTTTTGACCTCAGAACTCTAGTCCAGACTCTAATCAGTAAAATCTCCTTGAAAATGAGGGGGGTGGGGTCTTAAAGCAATAAGGCCATAAACAACAGTTAAATACAAGGGCTACTTGAAAGACCCGGAGCACAAGAGGCAAGAAAAAACAAAGCAAACGTGAGCTTGCTTTACTTTATCCCCCTGAAGCCGTGCTCTCCATGGCAACCCGCTGGTCCTGCGTTTACCCGTAAACACAGACGCTAACATGTGCTGAGAGAGCAAGCGCTAGCCACTAACTGCATTTGTGTGCTGAAAGGAGGAAACAGACGGCTGGTATTTAATGTCCAACTGGGTTCACGATCATGTCCTCAGATTTAATAATGGTGGGCAGAGCATTGATTTGCCGGGGCATGAAAGGCTAACCCGTTTACTGTGCCAGTTCCGTTTGGCCTTTCCTGACCCAAACAGATGCTACAGGCAGATGGACACAAGAAACAAGAAACGGCTAGAAAAGTCTCATAACGGAGATTAGTGGATTCATCACTTGTTCTCTGTAGAAGAGATTAGAAGGTCTGAATCAGTAATTGGAAAGGTTAGTCTGAGTCCGTTTGAAGAGAACGGTGGTGTGTTCTCCGCATCGATGCGGTTCTTTAGAAGAAGAAGAAGAAGCCTTGATTTGTCACATATACATTACAGCACAGTGAAATTCTTTTCTTCGCATATCTCAACTTGTTAGGAAGCTGGGGTCAGAGCACAGGGTCAGCCATGACACAGTGTCCCTGGAGCGGAGAGGGTTAAGGGCCTTGCTCAAGGGCCCAACAGTGGCAGCTCGGCAACCCGACCTTCTGCTCAGTAACCCAGAGCCTTAACCGCTGAGCCACCACTACGCTAGGCAGGTGAATCACTCTCACATCCGGGAGAATCTGAGTGACGTGGTCTCGATCTACAGGAAGTGACTCAAACATGCTGTGTATTCTGTGGGCAGCATTTTTTTTTTTTTGTAGCTGCAAGCTGTAGAAAATGTGCTGCAGAAATGCCATGTGTTCTGGAGATTTTGATGAATAAAAAAGAGAAACTGTATGAGTCATACAAAATATTTAACCTAGTCCTTTGCGGACTAGTGATTGAAAGAGATTTACGAGGACGTTTTCAGCCCCACACGAGTGTCAGTCAACATTTTTTCCTTTTTTCTGTTCATTTAATTATATGCAGTGTGAAACCAGACCAGAACAAATAGCAAACAAAGCCATAAGTATCAGATTTTGTCTGATTCAGACTCAAGAAAAGGACTAAAAGGTGTGAAAGCGCAGACTTGTGAAGAAGGAATCTTCTTCTTATACGTGGACACAGCAAGGCTGTCTTCCACCACATGCAAACTGTACTAATGGAGGGGAGGGAAGTGCAAACAAATCTGTCTCTACCGCCAAGATCACACCCTGATCTCCATACTGTGTGTGTGTGTGTGTGTGTGTGTGCGTGTCTGTTAACACCCTGAGATTTGTCACCTTGTCACTCTGTAAGTCATTCCTCAAACCTGTACAGATGGCTGTAAGTCTTAGGAAATGAAATGAGGAAATTACTGAGCTCTGACTGTGTGTGTAACAAGGTGTGTTGAGTTTATGACAGTGATGTGACCTGTGGACTTTTTGTTCTCACAAACAGGTTCGGCTCTGCAGTCATTTAGAAGCCAGAAACCAAAACCTAATCTCATGAGAAACTTATACTAATATGAATGAGTTTAATTTTATGCCAAGGCAATCCTAAAAATAGGTACCAAACACTAATCCCGATCTTATCTCGAGCCTTTGTCTTGCAAACTGAGTTTTAATCTCAACTCGATTCAAGTCATTTGAGTTGGTACAAATTTGCAAACGTGAGACCAAGTTAGCAAAAACAGGTTTTTCTAAAAAAAAAAAATTTTGTATGAAAATTGCAGTGGTTGGAATTTTGATTTTAAATGAATGAAGATGTAAGAAAGTTACACACACTAACCTCTAACTATTCAGGCAATTCGAATTTTCAATTCAGTTCAAGTCAATTGAGTTGAAGTTGTTACAAATTTGCAAGAGTGAGACTGAGTTAGCAAAAGCAGCTTGTTTTTAGCTTATTAAAATTGAAATTTTTTAGCTTTTTAGCTAGTGATCAAAAGTGTGTAATAGGAAATCTCCGGACTGCTGAGCGAGCCAAAGTGATCTCATGAGAAATTTGTAGGAATTCAACGAAATGAAGGCAAGGATGCTGGACTTTGTTTGATTTCATATGAACAAAGAAATGAGTGAAAATGAGTTTGTTACAAATTTCCAACAATGAGACCATGTTGGCAAAACCAGGTTGCTTTTCCCTAATTTTTTTATGTGCCAAAAGTGGTAATAAAAGTGGCAGTTAAGGTTAAGCACTAGTGACCTGAAGGTTGTGAGTTCAGAAAGTGAGTGAGCAAAGCTTTTAACCCTTTAAATCACTCAGCTCACCTGATCTGATGGGAAATTTGTGCTAACTCAAACATTGGTCAATTTCACATGAAGGAAATTGTAAGAAAAAGTACAGCCGCAAATGTAACCATAATTTTCTTAATTCTTCATTTAAATTGAGTTGAATTAAACACAAGGTTGCATTTCCTGAAATTTTTAGTTACTCAGTTGTTATCTGATCCCACTGCCGAGCCAGGAGCCAGAACCAGATCCTAATCCAGTCTGGATTTAAGGCTCTCACACTCACTTGAACACTAGCTCACCTGTTTCCTGTTTAGTTTCAATCCACTCCTCCTATTTAAACCACGCATCTTATTCAACTGTTCCTTGCTATTTTTTTTTTGCTTTTGTATTTGATTCCCTTGTTTGTTACACCCATCGGTTTTACCTCAACTGTTCTCAGATTTTCCGATCGTTTGACCTTCTGAAGACAATTCTGCCTAATGTTTTAGATAAAACTGTGCTTTCACATAATTCCATCTACACAACTCAACAACTCAATCTACACAACAAAGTTCCACACCAGCAACCAGAAGGTTATGAGTTCAGAAAAAAAAAAATCACATAACATTTTCAAGCTTGAACACAGCAGTTGGATTTTTTTTTTATTCGGTATGAATGAATTCATGAGAAAAGGTACACACACTAACCTTAACCTTATATAACCTTAACTTTAACCTTCATAACTTTTCATACAAACGGGATTTGTTATCAAGGTGGAAGTGTGTGTCCATGTTGATTAAATTAAACCTCCTATGGAAATCTTTAGGTAAAAATTTGAAAAATGAAAAAGATTATTTCAAGACTGTAGATGGATCAATACAATCTTTTTTTTGATAATTAATCTATTATATGATCGTAAGACTTTATCCTGTCTTACTGCTTGACTGAGAGTAAACCAATGAGTCACAGCCTGCTTTAAATGAGAGACGATCTCTGTGGTTTTGAGCATCGATCACAAGCTCACGTTACAGCCATATGTCCATAACGCTCTCTTCCCCGATCTTAATTCACGTTAATGAATATTTCATGTAAAAAAAAAACCAAAAAACATACAGAACAGCTTCAGCGGTCAATTGTGGCTTATGATTAGAGCTGAAAGTGGCTTTCAGGTACTGAGCTGACTGAAGCTGGACGCTCGTTAAACCCTGCGGGAACGGATGAGTGATGATGGAGTGTGTTTTAAAAGTTCCCTCGCTAATCACAGGGCTTCGACCACATGCACTTTTCTTTCCCACACAAGCGCATCAGTGCTCTTACAGCCACCTCTGTGGAAATTCATTTCTTTGATAAATCCTCCAATGTGTGTTATAGCACAGTGCTGGTGAATTCTGATTGGTCGGAAGGTATTGATTAAGTTTCTCTGACAAATCGCAGGTAAATATCAATGCGCTCGTTCTAATACTGTACGTTATCGTTTCTATAGTAACAGCTCATTCACTGGGATTTGTACGGCAGACGTTCCACATAAACGGAAGAAAAAAACGTGTATAGTTGTTGATATGGTGAAGTTTCTTTTAAGGAGGCATTTATTTAACATTTATGGAAGGAGTCTCCAGTGTCAGCGCTTTGTAACAGTCAAAGGTAGAGCTGTAACTTTAAGGCCAGATGTGTGTACACTTTGCAGTTTGTCTTATTACCTTCAAGAAGGTGAAAAAAAAGAAAGCTCATTTGTGTGATGGATGTCTCACAACATTAAATGTAGCTATAAACGAATAAAAATTACGATGTTTTGTGCTGTAATTGTAAATGTTGCTGTGATGTAAGAGGAATTAAACACTCCAGGATGCACTAACGTGTAGTAACAGTATCTCTTACACCTTGTCGTGTTTTATTTCACACTTAAAACATACGTATCTAATCACTCTGTTAATATTCTGTGAACTTTTTTTTTCCAGACAGACCTTTAACACCAGTCCTTGTCATATCTCAGGGATGTTTACTCTCCGTGCGCTGAATCCCTCTGATGATAATTAATTCCACTTCTTCTCCCTGTACGCTGCATTCAGACTGTTTCTACTGTAAATCCTGTATCCGATATCAACCAGAGGAAGAACGTGTTCCCCTTATCGCTAATGTTTTTAGCAAATTCTTTTCTCATGACTGTCACCTGAGCCTCATCAGGGATCCAGACGTCAATTTCTATAAAGCTGGTTTGTGATAATGTTTTACTGTTTTATTGCATTTAATGTTTTATCACATCCTTAACCTTAATATTAATCAGAGTTTAGTACGGATATTAATATTATACCACCTTATACACACAACACCTTTTTTTATAAATACTTTGGACACCATTTTATCTCAAACTATCTCAGAAATGTCTCTTACAGTCAACGATTTAGTTTCAGAATAAAACATTTCTCAGAATCCCTCTTATAAATAAATTAATTACTCTTATAAATAAAGGTGTCAAAAGAAGAACCATTTTGGGGCCTGAATTGGTTCCCATTTTCAGCACCCTAATTTTTAAAGAAATATTTAGCATTCCATCCAATAAACCATAATATATTTTAGATTATATTGCTGTTTCCGTGACTTATGAGTGAAACAACGTACAGTCTCAGAAAGAAAGCTACCTAGCTGTACTTTTCCTTCATGCTGCTGTGGTACCACGAAGAGTGCGTCTTTTGAACCTTTAGTATCTTTTGCCTGGGAAGGTGTGTGTGCCGTACCTTTAAACAGTGGTTAAAGTAAAGCTTTAAAGGCACGCCAGTGGTTCTTAAGGTCTGATGATGAATATTAAAACATTTTTAAAGGTACATACTAAAGGTGTGACCTCAGTGACAAGATAACATACAGTTTTATACCTTCATTTATATTATTATTAACAGAAAACAATATACTTACTCAGGAATAAAGGTACCAAACAAGGGAGAATGTTTTGTAGCTTCAGTATGTATTTTTCACCTTTAAAGATAATGTAAGGTACACAGTTGGACCTTAAGGAGCCCTTTTTACCTTTAAAGCGCTACTCTAAAAATACTAATGTACCTTGATGGTACCACTTTATCAACAACTGTAGCAAAGTACTGTTTGGTCCCTTTATTTCAGTGCACTGGACTCTGCTGTTGAGATTTAAGAAGTGTGTAACGGCGTGTGAATTAGGGTACTGAGCCAGGACAAGAGGTCAATTGTGAATAAAGCATTAAAATGTCTTTTTTTTTAAGGAATGCTGCTATTAAAAAATCAATCAATCAATCAATCAATCAATCAATAAATAAATAAAAAAACAGAAGAGTACCAAACTGTACTTTTGTTTTTTCCTTGTTCTTGGGGTGGTACCATCAAGGGAGCATGTTTTGTAGCTTTAGGACATATTTTTCACCTTTAAAGAGATCATGTAAGGTACATAGTTGGACCCTGAGGACCTGCTGTACCTTTAAAGCTCTATCTTTAAAAACTATTTTTTAGAAAAATGCACCTGGTACCATCCGAGCAACAAGATAAAGTAGTTTATTACGTGACAAATGTGCAAATAAATAAATAAATAAATAAATAAATAAATACTACTCCTACTCCTGCTACTACTCATATTACTCCTCCTACTACTACTACTACTGCTAATAATAATAATAATAGTGAACTTTTATTATAAATACACAGTCATATGTATCTACTCTATCCAGAAGTTGGTGCAGAAAACGCGCTCGTGCTCAGGTGCACATAACGCTGCTGCATAAGCAGTGCATTAGAGTAGATTAGAGTTGTTATAGAGTTGTTATGGAGTCTCTGATATAAAAGCTTGAACTCTGTAGTAGTAGCTCATACTCACGCGTGGATGAGAGAAATCCTCACAGCATCCTCGTGTTCGGTGTTTAAAAGTGGAAAAATGCGCCACAAAAGCGCTTCATTATTATTATTATTATTATTATTATTATTATTATTATTATTATTACTTATTGTGATGATTATTCCTGCAGTCCGCCTGCACGCGCAGCTCCTTCCCGGTCGCGAGCCGGTTCTCCTTCCACTCCTCCACACTCACCATCCAACTTCCAGCAGAAGGAAAAGCGTTCCCGGCTCACTGCTCGGTCACTAAACGGCTTATGTGTGGATTTTGTGTATCAGGAAGTGAAACGTTTCCACGGAAACTCTGATCAGCTCGGCTCGTGCGCGGAGTTTTCACAAGCGCGCGAGACTCGCTCTCTGTGTGCCCAGTTTCCTCGAGGACGCGCACACGCGCGCACACGCGTTACCCTCATCAACCAGGAAGAGGTGTGTGTGTGTGTGTGTGTGTGTGTGTGTGTGTGAGAGAGAGAGAGAGAGAGAGAGAGAGAGAGAGAGAGAGAGGACTGATCTCAGAGCAGTTACAACATCTGCTGTTCATTTAACTCAATTTCTAACTTATTTAGAAATTAAATATTAAAAAAATAAAATTGCATCAAGCTATAAAATATATTTAATAATAATTTTAGCATTCTTCATTAAACAGTAATGTGCAGTTTATTAATTATTATTATTATTATTATTATTATTATTATATTTTAGTTTTTTATTCCATAATAATTTATAATAATTTATTTCATCAATAATTATTTATTCTCTTATTTATGTATTATTTTAGAACAGTTTTTTCTATAGTAATTAATTTAATGTATTTTAATAGTTATTATATTTATTTTATTTTTATTAAAAAAGTACAATTCATGAATTCACATTTATATTATTATTATTATTATTATTATTATTATTATTATTATTACATTGTAGTAACATTATTTTTTTCTACTGTAAATATTTTAATATATTTCCGTGATTATTATATTTATTTCCATTAAAAAATAAAGTACAATTCATGAATTCACATGTATACAGATATTATTTATTATAATATTTTATTAGTTATTAATAGTTAGAATCAATAATTTTCTACTGCAGATCGTTTAATATATTTTAATGATTGTTTTATTTCCTTTATTTTCTTTTCATTAGGAATTCATGTACAACTGATTTGTGTGAAGTCATATTCATACAAAGATTTATTATTTTATTTTAATACAAGGCAGTAAATGTTTTCTAAGTCAAAGTTTTAAAACATAAACTACAGCGAAGTTACTGAACTGTAACGAGTGATATGCAGGAAAAACACATACTGTACACAACCACATCATATTATATGATTCGTGAAATTATATAATAAATATTTATATGTTGGAAAGACAATATGATCTACGTAATAAAGCTGAAATGTGAAGTAAGCACAACGTAGCTACAAAGCTAGATAATAAATTGCGAAAGCAACGACGTGGAACATGTTTTATTGCTAAAAACGTGCGCAATACACACCTTCTGAGTCTGATTTATCAGTCAACACTGTCCTGTTGTTGATCACAGGACTCTTATTCACAATCTGCTCATACTTCACATCCTGTAAACACTCACACACACTCACTCACACACACACACTCACACACTGTGTGTTTTTACTCTACATCTGTACACTGTAATGATCTATAATCCCTCTATCTGGTGTCACTTGGAAGAGGACACCTTCCCTTTTGAGTCCGGTTTCGTCCTCATGGGAGATTTTCCTTGTCCAGCTTTCTGGAAAGCTGCTTTGTGACGGTGTCTATGGTTAAAATCTCTGTACAAATTAAAATTCATTTGAAACTCAACATCTCCACTTTGTTACTGAGCACAAGGCAGGGCTGTAGGTTGTAGCTGCAGGTCACGTGATGCAAAAAAATGACAGATGGCAGCCAGGGCCTTTTATTTATACTTCAATAACTATTAGTTGAAACTTCAATTCTTGCTAAAAGCCTCAAGCAATCTGATTAAAAATTCTTTTTAAAGGGGCACTGTAGATATCAAGGGGTAAAGGGGCAGGTGCTTTGCTCCTTGATATTTTCTACAGATTCAGCAGTATTGTCAGATATGATTTATGATTCATATCATAGCAGATTCAGTGATACAGTCAAATATCAAAACATTGCCTTATGAATTGCATTGGATCGTATCATAACAGAATCATTAGCAAGTCAAGTGCCTTATGTTGTATCAAATTGCCTTATGATTCGTATCGTATAGTAGAAGATTCATTGAATATATTGAATATTGATTGATAATATATTTTAAATATATTGAATCATTGCCTTATGAATCAAAACTCATATTAGATCATGAAGAAGCCTGAGGATTCCACCCTTACTTACTTACCACTGTTTACAATGTGGCTATGTGCAGGAGTGTGTGTGTGTGTGTGTGTGTGTGTGTGTGTTTGTGTGTGTGTGAGAGAGACATCACTGAAGACCTGCAGAAGAAATTTACAGAGAAGATTTTAGGTGAAACATGTTTGCATTATTTTGAGCCACACTATCGTCGTGTTAATCAGATTTTTCTCTGAACTGTTCCTTTAACCGTGTTGTGAACTAACACAGGCGAACAGACACTATTTACTTCCGAACTCTTCCTCATAACACAACACGTACGTGTTGGACACACCCTCTGTCCTTTGTCCTCTGTTCCTGTCCTGGTTAGAGAGGAGGCTGTGATTAAGAGCACATGAGAAACGATTAAATAAAATGGAGCAATATTAGATAAAGTCATGAGGACGGATCTAAGACTCGTGTCTCAAAGAGTGTGAGTAAAATATAAACAATGAAGTAATAAACAGTGAAGGCCACAGGGTGCAGTCTGCTGGATTCAGCTGGGTGCAAAAGTTTTGGTCCCTCATGGTTTCTCAGTGGGGAAAAACAAACAAAACAAAAACATGTACCTCAATTTTACAATTTATCCAGTTCCAGGAGGTTAAAATATAAAACGTGGATGCATTCTACAACAAGATGATGATGTAAAATGATCTATTTACATGCTCGGCCGTGACTTTTCCATTCAAATTTAACAACAAATCCAAATTATTGTCTCGATTGATTCCTTGGACCAATCCTACTGCGCTCGTGGTCCGACGTTTCTTCAATTCCCTGCTCACAACTTTAGTTCCTGCCTTCAATTAGTTCCCATTTACTGAAAAAAAACAAACTACAAGTGACATCACAGACTTATCACCTGCTAGTGCAAACGTAGGGTGAGGCAAATCAGGTAGAAATATAATTTGGTAGAAAAATAAAAATCTGTAGTAGGAAGGGTATGACATCTCAAAAGATGGTTATAACTTGTGAATCATATGTATATATATATATATATATATATATATATATATATATATATATATATATATATATATATATATATAAACACACCATACATATTTTACTATTTTTTCTTATTTATGAAGGACTATCTGTAAAACCTTATTAAGTAAAAGTTTTGTTTCTATAAATTACTATGTTGTCTTTATTTTGTCCTAACACTGCAAAAAATGACAAGTGGAACTATCTTGAATATTTTCATTTTTTCCTATTATAAGACTATATAAACCAAATATAAGCTTATTAAACGTTTCCTTTATTTTTTATAACTTATTTCAAATTTTAAATAGTCTTATTCTATTGGCAGATAATTTTGCTGATTTTAAGCATTTAACATTTATTTCTTTTATTCATTTATTTATTTAATGTATTTCTAGCAAGAAGCAAAATTATCTGCCAATAGAATAAGAACATGTAAAGCATGAAATGAGTAAAAATTAGTATTAAAGAAATACTGGATACATTTGGCTTTACTCAAGATATTTTCACTTGATATCATTTTTTGTGGTGAAGGGGATGCAAACTTATGCGATCAGCAATATCGATTTTTTTTTTCAAAATTATTAAATGGAAATATGTTATTAAAATGAATCCTACATACCAGGCTAATTTAACATTATTTCTTCTTTATCTTCACGATCAGATCTGATTCCGCTCACAGAGAGCTCGATGAGTCGAAACAGGAAGTACTGGGTTAAAAGTTTTCATAGAGATTTTACTGTAATCTACATTACAGTAAAATAATGTTGGTGTACCAATAACACAACCAAATTCACAGATGTAAAAAAAAGAGAGAAAAAAAGGACATTTCTAGTATATTTCAGTGGACAGACACTTTGTGTCACTAGATGGCGCTACACACCTGATGGACTTCCTCATCCTGGATCATTCTCAGCTGTTCACCTTTAATAATGTTACTCAGTAACTACAGTGAGATTAATAGGAAGTGTGTGTAGTTATGAGACAGAGGAATGTCAGTCTGGACTTGATGACAGCTTCAGCAAATTATTAATGAGTTAAATCCATCATTTTCCCAAAAAACAATTAACTTTTAATCCTTAACGATCACTAAACTAAGAAACCCCAAGCAGTCACCAGTTAATATTTTTATTATTATTTTTAATTAATCAGCTGCTCAGCACTGGTTCTGTTCTGGGTCTGTTATATCTCTGTACTGATAGATGAGGTAGATGGGTGCCAAGACTTTTAGTACTCATTACAATAGTCAGTATTTGTTCAGCTGCATTTGATTGTAAAAGTTTTTACACCCTCAAGAGAGAATTAAGAAAAGAGAATTCATTTCTCAACATGATGAGTGAGATTGCTTTCACAGGTTGGTTAAACAGTGTATTAATGAGGAACGGGGCTGTGCAAGACATTACTGTTGCATTTAAAAAAAACCAGACAATGAAAAAACGTTTATGTTTACAAAGATAAAGTACTTTAAACTGAAAAGGGTAAAAATAAATTCAAAAAACTTTAATACATTTTAATAATAAATTTGACAATTTATTGGTTTATTACAAAAGGGTAACAGTAAATTTGAACAATAAGCTGCTTCTGATCAATAAAGTTATAAAATATATCATGATAACAGCGCTATCTGAGAAAAGTGTGACATAATGGATCGTGATATTGATATTATATAAGATAAATAACAGCTTTTTTGGATTCTTACTAGTTAAAAAGTTAAAATAATTTACTCCATATTCAAATTATAATAACATCTTCCCATCAGTTCTTTTCTAATAACTATAGTAGAAAATAATAAATATGAATAACTATAATGAATAATAACTATAATGAATAAAGAAATATTTTTCGGATGATTCTGCATTGTGTTATCTGAGAACACCCACATTTTATTTTTAACACTGTCATTTCATTTCTTTTTTTTTTTGATAAATTAAAAAATAGTGGTACATTTTCAGGTTTTCCTCTCTCAAAAACTCTTGGGAGGGGGCACAAACTTTTGCACTCAACCATATAGGTACTTTACATGTAATAAGTACAAGCAAACAAAGCAAGCCGCACTATAAATTTATTATTTTTAAACCACAGCAATATAGTAAAAATCGTTTATTTTAAACAATATACTTTTCTTGTAACTATGTACACTTCACATCATACATAAAACATAAAACAAACATACAAAGGCATTTCTTTTGGCTTTTTAGGTGTAGTGCTAAACTCTAATTTGCATATCAGAGTATAATTTCGAAGAGTATATTCTGCATAACAGATAAGCGACGCAGCAGGCGTGTGTTCTTCCTGGCCCTCTGCTCTGCTCAGCCACAGGAAGGAAAACACAACGAGGGAAAAAAATGCAACAAAGGCGTCATGCAGCTTGTGTAATACCATCACGGTGCGAATCAGGATCAATCGTCAAAGTCTGGAATATCATCGTAGGAATAGCCGCGGTAACCTCTGGAGGCGTAGTAGGCGATCCTCAAGTGATAAAAGCCAGGAAGAAAGACGAGCACTCCGATGATGAGCACTGGAATCGTCCGGTCCGGATTCTGAGGGAACAAAAAAAAATGTAAATATTCATTCTTAAATGGTCAAAATCATGGTGAAAGTCTCCGTTTTCCGGATTTAGGGAGCAATTTTATTATCTACTTTAAGTTTATGATTTATTTTTATTGATATATCTACAAATCTATATTTTTTAATTTAAAAGTTTTCCCATCAATCATATTTATCCATCATCCTATTCGCTCTACATGCTCACTACATACCATATGCATTAATGACATGCCTTTGACATTTAGCCACTCAAACGTCTCTGTGTTCACTAAGATTAAAGTATTGGCACCCCTTAGGCTCAATAGTTCAACCTGTGATATGACGCAAGTGACAACAACACATACATTTAATAGTAGATTAATAATTGCGCACTAGTCACGACCGCACAACCTCCAGAGAACCACAGAAACTAAACCAGGGTGCAAAAAAGTCAAATTATATGTTAGGAGTAAAACACTTGGAGTCATGGTGTTATAGGGGAAAAAAAAAAAATCGATCCCGGGATGACGTGATGAAGCGGAGTTACTGTTATCACCCACTTTTTTCTAAAACAGCACGTCGCTGAGTGTTTTATTCCTCGTAATCCACAGCAACTTGCCAAATATTGCATTTTTAATTCATTCACAAACTACATATCTTACTTTTTATCAGTTTATAGTTACATTTAATGTTGTGGAACGTCCGTGAAATGAGTTCCTTTTCTCACTTATGTAATAGCAGCTATAAACAGTCGTTCCCTCGCCAGCCTCTCTTTCTCTCTCTCTTGAAGTTAGTAAGACAAAAAAAAAAAAAAAACGCAGCTTTGTGATGTTACTGCGAAACTGCAAAGCGTAAACTCGTCTGTCCTGAAGTAAAATCGTCGACACCTTCTGGCCAATCAGAATTGAGAATTCAACAGTGCTGTGGTATGATCAGGTTTATTCCATATGTACAGTGTATCACAGTGAGTCAAGCCAGGGTTCAGTGTATTTGCTGACGCTGCAGGTTTTTGCTTTGTTAGCTCACCTCAACATGAATGTACCCGGTGAGGAGCAGAGAGCCGATAATGATCAGTAAAGACCCGATCAGGAAGAGGAACGTCGCCAGAGCGATGGCCTTGTATGGAACTTTAGGTGGACTTCTCTTAAACTGTGAGAAAATAAACAGGAATAATTATGATTTCATTTTTGAACTAATTTTTATCCACTGCATCTGTAGCATACGTGTGATTAGCATGGAAATGATGCGCTCAGTTTCATACTAGCTTCGCTCTCCCATTAGATTAGCAAGTTACTAGTTAGTATACTCATCAACGATCTCTGCTAATTCCTTCTAATCTGTATTTTTCTTCGTAATTCCTCTACACACATTTAATGAAAGGTCGTATAAGATGAAACCAAGGTTATAAGGTTTTCTTCCATTTTTGCAGTCACAAATTGCAGGTAGGAACCAAAGCTGTGAGCAGGGAACTGAAGAAACTTCGGACCACACGTGCCATAGGATCAGACCGAGGAATCATTCGAGGCAATCGCTTGAATTTGTCGCTTTAGTGCATCATACCTCCTTTGAATAGAGAGATTGAGAGAATTGAGAGAGAATCTAAATTCAAACGTCGCTTCTTTGCTCTGTGGCTGAAATCGCGGCTCCGTGTCACTTACGTACGTAGAAAACGATGATCATTTATCGCCTGCTAGTGTGAATGCAGAGTGAGGATCTAAAAGTCATTACACTGAAACTATAACGTGTGAGAATGAAACAGACATGAGGGAAAGTCATGCCACAGCCATTACTGTGGAGTTTTATCTAACTTTACTGTAAAAGTAGTTCCAGCTCTAAGGACCAATTCTCCAGATTCAGAGCTTCATTTATATTCAAACACCTTAGACTGAAGAATTCAGTCAGATTTTCAGCAAAGTATGTTTCACATAAATGATTATTGAGCTCAAAACCTGCCTTTAGGCTTCTGTTCTAAGTGAGTTTGAAGTAAAAACAGGTTTTCTCTCTCTTTTTTTTATTGTCAGTGCAGGGAATAGCTGTGAGATTGCTCGTTCTTTGTGCTCATCACACACACACACACATATTACAGACACAGTGGATAGAGATTAATAAGATAATTAAACACTATTCCTCCTCACCTGTAGATCGATGTAACCTTCATCGCTGTCCGCTAGTCTGGAGTATTTTACTTTATTGTTTGAGATTCCCCCGCCGGCTGAACTGCTCCGAGCGGGCATCATGACCTGATACCAACACAGATTACAATCATTTTCAACCAACTTTCAAATCACTACTGCATATCAATAATAATCATAATAATAATAATAATAATAATAATAATAATAATAATAATAATACAACCCCAAATCAGGAAAAGTTGGGACAGTATGGAAAACACAAATAAAAAAAGAAAGTAGTGATTTCTAAATTTACTTTGACTTGTATTTCATTGCAGACAATATGAACACAAAATATTTCATGTTTTGTCTGGTCAACTTAATTTCATTTGTAAATATACATCCTTTCCTGTCATTCAGACCTGCAACACATTCCAAAAAAGGTTGGAACAGGAGCAATTTAGGGCTAGTAATCAGGTAAATTGGTTAAATGATGTGATTTGAAACAGCTGATGTCAACAGGTGATTGTAATTATGCTTTGGTATAAAAGCAGCATCCAAGAAAGGTCTAGTCCTTTAGGAGCAAAGATGGGCCGAGGATCGCCAGTTTGCCAACAAATACGTGAGAAAATTATTGAAATGTTTAAAAACAGTGTTCCTCAAAGAAAGATAGGAAGACATTTGCTTATTTCACCTTCAACAGTGCATAACATAATTAAAAGATTCAAGGAATGTGGAGGAATTTCAGTGCGTAAAGGACAAGGGCGCAAGCCTAAGCTGAACAACCGTGCTCTCCGATCCCTCAGACGGCACTGCATCAAGAATCGTCATTCATCTATAAGCAATATCACCACATGGGCTCAGGACTACTTTGGCAAACCTTTGTCTCTCACCTTTACCACAATATGTAGTTACATCCACAAATGCCAGTTAAAACTGTACTGTGCCAAAAGGAAGCCCTATGTTAACAGTGTGCAGAAGCGCCGTCGACTTCTCTGGGCTCGGAGGCATCTGGGATGGACCATCACACAGTGGAAACGTGTACTGTGGTCAGCTGAATCAGTATTTCAGGTATTTTTTGGGAGAAATGGACGCCGTGTGCTCCGGACCAAAGAAGAAAAGGATCATCCAGACTGTTACCAGCAAGAAGTCCAAAAGCCAGGGTCTGTCATGGTATGGGGTTGTGTCAGTGCCCTTGGTAAAGGTAACTTGCACTTCTGTGATGGCACCATTAATGCTGAAAAGTACATAGAGATTTTGGAGCACAATATGCTGCCTTCAAGAAGACATCATTTCCAGGGACGACATTACAAAGTCCTGGCTGCGGAGGAAGAGGATACAGGTACTTGACTGGCCTGCCTGCAGTCCCGACCTGTCTCCAATAGAGAATGTGTGGCGCATTTTGAAGCGCAAAATGCGACAACGAAGACCCCGTACTGTTGCCCACCTTAAGACTTGTTTGCAGCAAGAATGGGACAAAATTATACCTGAAACACTTCACTTGGTGTCTTCAGTCCCTAAATGTCTTGTAAGTGTTGTGAAAAGGAATGGCAACATTACAAAGTGGTAAATGCTTTACTGTTCCAACTTTTTTTGAAATGTGTTGCAAGAACCAAAATAGGAATTTTGTTTTTTTGAAGAAAAAAACAATAAAAATCATGAGGAACACATTAAATAATGTGCTGTTGTCTTGTCTGCAATGAAATACAAGTCAAAGTAAATTTAGAAATCACTACTTTCTATTTTTATTTGTGTTTTCCATACTGTCCCAACTTTTTCCTGATTTGGGGTTGTAATAATGTGCAGATGACTATGAATACAGCACATTTTTTTAATACATAAGATGCAGCTCAACATGCTTCATATAAATAACAATGTATTAAATGAAAGAGAACAGAATAGAAGAATATAACATAAGAACAAGGACCACTCGGTTTCAGGACAGTTTTTTCCCAAATGCTATCAGGACTATAAACTCACAAACGCACTAAACGTAAAATGTCAATGTACAGTACTCCCTCTGATCACTGTGTCCAACTCCACTGACTTATTTCAACAATCTCTACTTTTATCTACACTTGCTGTTTAATATCATATGTAGAATGTCAGTGTGCAATACTAGTCACTTTATTTATCAGGACTCTAAACTCTCATTGCACTAAATGTAGAATGTAAATGTGCAATTACTATCTCTGGTCACTTACTCAGCTACGGCCACTTACTCCATTTTAATCTGTACTCTGTGTGTCTATACTAAACTGTTTACACCAGTGTAGATGTTAATGTACGATACTATCACTGCTCACGTATTCAGAATGTTCTGAATGTTCAGTGTGTAATATTATGACTTTGTCACTTGCTGTATATACTTTATACTGTATACTTGCTGTACATACATATATACTTTTATACTATACGGTATACTCACTTTATAGTCTATTTATTGTCTGATGTTTTATGTTTGTTCTTTCTAACACCAGTCAGAAGTGCTCCTAATTTCGTTGTATACAGAGATATACAATGACAATAAAGGCTTTCATTCATTTCATAAAATATGCAGTCCTGTGCAAAAGTATTGGCACATAAAGCAGATAATAATCTAGAGTTTAAAAAAAAAACATGAAGATATAATTTATATTATTTATAAAAACATGAGTGAGATAAAAATCTAGAGATAAAAAAAAATAAAGGATATAAAATATGGTGATAAAAATATAAAGGTGATAAAATGGTGATAAAAACATAAAGTTGATAAACATACGGAAATAAAAACATAACAGAGATCAAATATAGAGGTAAAAACACAAAGGAGATTTACATTTTCAACTGATATTATTCTGTTTTGCCATGGATAACCTTTGCTTTAGCTTATTAAAGTTAAACAGCAATAAAGCATGAGCCGTGACCCGTGCATATATTTTAATGTAATGCATATTTTAATGTAATAACATAAATAATATAGTTACTAACTTTGTCTAAATCAGCAGGAGCCCCGTCAGGTTCCTTATTTTCACAGAAATATATTTAACAGAATATCAGGCCTGTTAGCTAGCTCTCTACATTCTTTACATTGTTTACTTCCGGGTTTATGACGCCACGTCACGTCGCCGAAGAGGAGGCGTTTTGCCGCCATATTGGACAGTGTTGCTGACTGCTACGACACGTCAACGCGACCGCCATATTGGAAAAGGTAAGTCAATGCAAGTCTATGGGGAGATGCCAGTTCAACCTGATCAAATCAAGTCCAAATCACTTTCTGTTTAACCGAGTTTTAGAGGTTATATGTGCATAAGCCAGGGGTGTTTTTTTAAGGTATGAGAGGCTTAGCCCTCAGAAATCTCTAAAATCCCCTAAAATATTTTCACATTGGTTTCTTCCTGGTTTAATCATGGCAAACACTGAGCCGTGGATATCAGGGTTAGCTGATGTCTAAGAACAACAGTGAATTCATCAAGTGAATTTATTAGGTGTCTCTCTTCCGTATGCTCCCTAGGGTTCTGTAAGATTGATTTTACAACAGTAAAGGTACATTAATCATTTTATTTCCTTTAATGAAGCTGAAACGCTACAATTGCCAACATATTATCTGAAGAAGTCTGGCGAAAGCTGCTGTCTTGCCTAATGGTCATCAACCTTCCTGCTTCATCTGTCTAAAACGAACAACAAAAAAGAATAGAAAGACAAATAAATACATATGCTTACAAAGTCAGGAAAGTTTTATATATTTATATGGCATGGATAACCTACAGTTAATTTAGGATTGTATTGTATATTTATTTATATTTTATCTAAATGTTGATTAAATAAATAAATAAATGGCTTCACCCGATTTACAAATGGGGTCCCAAAAGAGTGTCACAATTTCCTGGTTTTTTTTTCAATCAGTTATTTGCATTAGTACTTTTACACCTGAATATACGAGTGGAATAAGCAACTACTACTTTAAAAAAAAAAAAAAAAAAAAAAAGTTCAACATGAAGGTGGAGTTTCCTCGTGCCTTTTATATAAAATTATTTCAATACAGTCATTTCAATGCATCACATTTCACAATGGCTAATCATGGTTAATTACAATGAATGTACGCAGCTGAACAGAAATGATGTACTTTTGAACTTTGCAAATTAGAATGTAAACAGGTAAAAACAGCCCAGCATTCCTATAAGACGAGCGCATTTCGAGAGCATTTCTTACCACCTGAATGTGCACAGTGCATCTGCTCTGTTCTGCAACGTCTCATGTGAAGCCATAGAGTTAAAAATCTGAATAATCGCCAAAAGTTCAGGGGCTTGACATAAAACATCAGGGGGTTAAACCCTTCCTGGTCCTGCCCCTGGCATGAACTGTGGATATATTGATGGGCTAATTCCTGGAACCAAAGTGAAAGCAGTGGCATGCAGCTACATGTGCATGAGAATTTTATAAAATGTTTTGGAAACAGCAATTTTAGAAAAGTGTTTGTTATCTTAAAAATCAGACAAAGTACCAGATTCAAAACCAGGTTATAATCACAGGATGATGGGGTCTAAATGTAGTTTTCTTCAGTTTATTCAGAAGTGATTCAAATGTCTGTACTTTATTGTCTACAGCAGTAGAGTTCTTAAAAACTTGCTCGCCATTTTCAGTGATTTGTCACATAAAAACACTGTTTCACCACAAAAAAGATGTGTTTTTGTCATGGCAGTCCCCTTTGCACACCGGACGATGTGTGCTTTTTGTTATCTGTTAAATCTTCTGTGGAGAGTCTTTAGACATTCGCTTAGTTTCTGCACTAACGTGGGATTCCTACTGTATATCACATTTCACGTTTTCTTCCTTTTCATGACTCTGTCAATGACGTTTAAATATAGCCAGAAAACCAAACAGAGGAAAGATCTGGAATTTCTGGATAAAACAATATTTTAGTATTTACAGCATTCTTACTGCAATGTCTGCTTACAGTAATGACAAATTGTACTGTATTTTTTAATAAAGAGCAAAAGGACTATATTGATAAGTACGGTAATGTGAGTTTTAATGAAAACATCAGTCATTGCGATCTCTTGGCTATGCCTCACAGACCTCACTTTGAGAAACACTTTTATTATTAATTTTTTTATGCCAGTGAGGAATAAAAGTCTCAAACCACTGGTGGTCTCTTGAAGGTTTAGTTTAAAAAAATTGCTGAAATGAATTAAATTCAGGATAGATGTACTGTAGATCTGTGGATATATATTTATTAAAATTGGACATAAGTATAAAAAAAGGTTGTGTCTTATAGAACTTCAGGAGTTGGGTACTATAAAAAAGGATTGCTCGATTAATTTTGGATTTGATTCAATTTTGGAGTGTAATGTTTGAGTTATAACTGGTCTTATATTAAACTATTAATTAGAGGAATGTAGTCATTGGTTTATTGTAGAAGATGAATTTTTATTTATCAATAATTGGACAGGCCATGTTACTAAACCTCCGACTCAGTCCACTATAATGTCTTTAGTCAAATATCCCCACAGCATGCTCCTCTGAGGCTTTATTGCTCAAGTCTGTACACAAGCAAGTCCCGAACTTTTCATACCTGCGCGAGAATTTCACGCTTTAATGCCCTTGACGGAGTGAATTAATTCATAGACAAAATGCGTGAGGTTATGAGTGCGACTTATCTTCGAGTTCCAGCTTCCAGACAACTGAAGTGACAATTAGTCTGAGCAATTTCCTAACACACAGCCATTTTCCTGTCCTCTGTTCTGAATATACAAACAAGCAGACCTCCTCGGAATACATTAGCATACATTAGCAGATGAGTTGTTTTATTGAGGAGTTTGCTGAAGTGTATACATGTGAAGGTTTTTTAAGCATGTTGTGGCAGACAAAAATCTCTTGCAAGCACACAGCCTCTCACTTGGCCACGTCTTTCTTTTGTTGGTTGACATCCAAAGCAACTTCCAAAGGAATATTAAAATTCTGAGCATGCCTCGAGTCTCTGAGTGTCTCTGAGTGTCTCTGAAAGTTTAGTGGATTGGGCAAAGCTGGTGATATTTATCCAGGACATGTAGCCCTGAAGAAAAACTTCAACATTTATTAACTTTGTCGGCTTTATACTGCCATGTGGACAGACAGGAGCTTTGAGCTTTCAGGGTTCTGGTGAGTTTCATCAAATAAAGCCTTTACCTGGAAATTAGAAAGCACAAGGGTGCCATGGATACCAAGCCAAGCGAGTTTGAGAGTATTTTATACCTGTGGTCATGCCATTTCATAAATCACGAATCCCTTCACTGGCTGCTTTCTTGTCTCCTTTCATTATCAGAGCTGACCTTCACATACAGAGACTACTGTAACCACAAAACGCCTCTTTCCACAAAGCAGCAGAAGGAACCAAATCAATCAGGGTTCAACTGCAGCAACCTAACAAACCAGCAAATGCACTTTCTGATTTATTTATCTAATCCAAACTAAATCCATTTGTGCATTGCATGCATTGTATTTATGTCATCTGAGCGAAATGAATTTGTGCATTGCATGCTTGCATGTGTCCGTGCAATCTCAGAGAGAATTGAAAAATGCTGAAAATATGCCAAAAAAAAGAAAAAAAGCTTGAGGAGCTGAAGAGCTCGGAGCCTGACCAGTGCACCCACCCTCCCTGAGTGCTCAGTACTGTTAGGAGGGGCATATAGAGCTCATACCATCATCCTGCAGGTGGCTGCAAAGGATGAAACATGCATAAGGATGCTGCTGGAATTCACTTCTTTTCACTCGTTTAACATTTATACCCTGATTTTTCATCTGTGCTCTGTGGACACGACTTCATCATGAGGGAAGAAAGGTGAGTTTTTATAATGTTCAGAAAAATCTGTCTGATTTTGAATTTCCAATTGCTTTTTTTTTTTGATAAAGATCTTCCAAAAGCATGTTGCATGTAATTTAAAGGCGGCACAAAAGAAATTCGAAGCTTCAGTTGAATCCTTGTGATGTTTTGTCTTGAATGAATGAATGAACAACTTTTCCTAATTTTAAAGAAACCCAGTTAAATGCGGTTGCTTCTTGTGCTGTGATTCCCTGATTGGTGGATTTTGAGAGACTGGTGTACAAGTAAATATTTTCAGATGTATTTTATTGCCTTTTTTGTTGTTGTTGTTCTGACAGTAACAATAATATCTGTCTCTCGATCCTAAATAACACACATTTTTTTTTCTGTGATTTTTTAAATAAATTTATTTATTTATTTCCAATTGTGAAATAATGATTAGCCTTGCATGTACATTATCAGAGTTTCTATAAAACATTAAAGGAATAAACGCAATTACAACTAAATGTGAGGGTTAAAAATAGGGCTTACATTTAGAGTTAATTCATGTTATTTTTAATTTAGTTATTTTATATATCAATTATTTAACAACTTTTGAGATATTTGTTGTTGTTAATTAGTATATTGATTATATTAATCTACACAATTACTGCAGTTTTTTCATGTTTTTTAGACAAAAAAACTCACATTATTTACACAGTTTTTGTCAGAATTAAATGGTGATTTTTAAATCATAATTTTGCAGATCAGTTTCTGTTTTATGGTTCTCTCTGCATTCAAGTTGATAAGGCTCGGGTTATGCGTGACTGAAAATAACTGCCAAAATGGCCGAGTCCAAGTGGACAGATTTTTACTAGGTGGAAAAATTGTATTTAAAAAAAAAATATCAAAATGATTTTGACCTCACTGAAGTTCATTAGTATTCTCAGCACTAAACAGGAGCACTTTGAGTTTAGAGCCACTTATTTAGTTGCATATGTTGCCAGATTGTGCTCTTTCACCTCCATTTGGCTTATTTAGCCACACTGCCCTGGCAGGTGGATCTAATTTAGTTTAGACGTAATTATGTTCCACTGGAACTGGTCCCAGATGTTTTGGAAGCAGTGATGAAAGAAGCATACATATTATTTAAATAATATTACTACATTACTAAATTACTAAATACACTATATTGGCAAAAGTATGTGGACACCTGACACACACATATGGGTTTCACGTGTCTATTACTAAATAATATGAAAAAATTGATGGTTCAATAATTAAAAATCCACTTAAAACAGCTGTATGCATTTTCTAAGCTAACATTTTGACTAACTGGCTTTACATCCTGCTAAATATTCTGAGAAAGCTGTCTCTGTAACTTTTTTAGGTTCTGTAGTCTGCTATTAAACATAAACATTTGGACATTGACAAAGTAATTGTATTTTTAGCTGCTCACCATAGTGTGTTGTTGCACAATTAAATGATTTTTAATGATAAGCTGCAATTAAATGATGAATATGAGCTCAAAGAGCAGACTTTCAGCTTTAATTTTATTCATTTATTTATTACTTTGCACTTTTCCTTTGTATTTTTCTTTTTTTCATGTTTGTATGTTTGATGTTTTGTTTTTGGCGTCTTTCTTATTGTTTTATTCACTGGTTGAAATTATCAGGTAGTTGCCAGATGTGACAGAGCTCCAAACCTAATTTGGCTTAGCGGTGGATTCCACCATGTGCGATGTGTGTCTTTGTGTCTGCTTGCTATAGATTGAGTGTGGCGTATGATGACTTTTAGCGTGCCTGCGACTTGCGTCGATGGCAGGGAGTTTGGTGTTTGTTCCGGGCGTACTCGGGGCTGCTCGGAGCTCTGTTCAGCAATGTGCCTGTACTCATTCGTTGTGCAGCTCTGCGGCTCTGCGACACCTTGGTGCAGTGCTCAGAGAGGTGGTGCCTGGTGGTGCTGCAGCGGTGCAGACTGCGTGGGCTGTGGGAGCAGCGTAGGCCTTCAGTGGGACAATGGAAATAAATGTTGTGATGTTATTTCCATCAAGAGGTGCATCAATTTTTGGTCAAGATCTTGTACTGATAATGAAAGAAGTGAGCACTCTGTAAAGTCTCCTCCAGCACATCCCAAAGACTTTCACTGAGGTTAAGGTCAGGACTCAGAGGTGCCAATTCATGTGTGAAAATGATTCTTTACACTCTCTGAACCATTCTTTCACAATTTTAACCCTGATGAATCTTGGCAGTGTCATCCTGGAATATGGCCGTGATACGTCTTTCTACATTAAAACCTACACACTTCATCTTTTAAGATTAAAAGAACTGTTGCCAAACATATAACATGCTAGAAACATTATAATCACTCTAATAATGATCCATTCATAGACTCTTATGGATTTGCCTATTAAAATCTAAACAGCGACGTTTTTTTTTTGGCCGGCAGTGTATATATACAATAAGCAATCAAAACCAAAGGGGGACACGCTAATCTCAAAATACACAAATGACCTTAGGGTCAATAGCAGAAGTCAAGCACAACAGAAATCAAACGCAGAGTAAATCACAGAAACACGGTGAATGAGCACTAGGCTGCCGATGTTCTCTCCAGGGGTGCCTTATATGCCACGGTGACGATGATGTAGCACACCTGCAGACGGTGGGCGATGATGTGGAAAGATCCCAGACGTTAACACAGCAGGACCTGGACACAAGATAGAACACGGAAACACACACACACACACACACATGCACAAAGTGCAAAGCAAAACAACCATACTATACTGTACTTTACTTTAATAAACCTATTTTATGCACTGCGCTATACTACACCATACTATACTACAGTGTATAGTGTAGTGTCATGTAATGTGGTGTACAGTACTATGCTATACTATACTACATGACATTACATGACACTATACTTTATATCAGTTTTAAAGGTTGATAAGATGAAACTAAGCAAACTACTGTATTAGTCATGACATCCCTAATGCACAGTGCAAATCTGGTCAAGATCTTAGAGCGACAAATTTTTTGCCAAAAACTGGTAAGGGTAAGCTTTGTGTTTTATGGGGCAAAAAAAATGAACGTTCTCTGATTTTTCACCAAATTCACACTGTGCGTTCGATTTTCACAAAATTCACAACATGCTTTAGGATGGTCAAGATTAACACAGTATCACACTTAGTTTTGTCCTATCATGCCTCTGCCTAGGCACCATCTATGGGGGGCATTGGTTTATTGGCCCCTCCAAACTAAAGCTGGAGGAGCAAAGTCCCCCAGTCTCAAGTAATCAGTGTTAAAGTGAAACAGCATTCTGATAGGAATTTTAGTTAAAAAAAGTTCATCTTGCACTATATATTTTTTAAAAATACACCAAAAGCATCCTACAATGTCCTTTAAGTATGACCATCTTTAAAAACCTGTGCTCTGTCTAAAATCTGGAAAACAGCCAAAAAAAAGTAAAAAAAAAATCTGATTTTCATGAAAATTTTGTTTACAGTGGTTCTAATATTGCTAACAAGAAAATCCTAGCAGGCAGAGAAAAAAAAAATAAAACAGAATTTCACCACAAAAACTGTTGGTGGAATAGACCACTAAGTTGTTTTTTGTTTTTTTTTTTCAGGAGGTTGCCAAGCAACAGTAAGAAAAATGCAAGGCAAAAGTCCTATGTGAATGCTAATAATTAGCAGCTCCTCCATTTTGTAACTGTCAATCCTGATGACAATCCTGCACACTTGATTTCAATTGGCTCAGAAGACCAAGGCTCACAAATCCCCTAAATAAAGTCTCTGCCACCAGAATCAAATGCCTCAGTCGTGTTTCATGTCCTTTCACATTCAGTGAATTGGCTTTTATTCTGGGTGAATTTTTAGCATATATGTTCTGAACCCTGCTGTATCTGAAATAGTCAAAAAAAAAAAAAAAAAAAAAAAAGGTGTTCAGGTGTCCTCAATAGGCAGATTTTGGATTTTTCATCCAAAAAGCACCCAGATTTGCTTCCTTTTTTAAATAGGGAAATCATTAGATCCCCCAAATGCACCGAGTAACATGTGATACTGAGCTCTGAATACTGATCCTGTGACAAGCTGTGAAAAAATTCTTCATTTCTGATTTTTAAATTTAACTTTAATTTAGAATTTAATGCACAGTCTGAAGAGGAGTAGGCCAGGTTTTCATTTCACTGTAAGTTATGTACTGTATATAACTGTGTATGTGACAAATAAAAATCTTGAATCTTGAAATCCACCAAAAGCAAAAAATGGAGCTTCATTTACATCTTAAATCATAATATAGATCAGATGTCTGCTATTTCACCAGTGCTTCTTCTTCTTCCTCCTCTCTATTCACAGGATGCTGTAAGAGTTTGCAAGAATGCATCATTGAAAATCTGAAATACACTGAAAGATGAAATTTCACACTGAGTTTAGTGTTTAGATTTAGATGTCCCTACACCTCTGCTGGAGATAAGGCTTTGACAAGGTGAAGATGGCAATTCCTGTTGACCTGAATGAAACCAGAACCCGACCTGATCTTCAGATGGATTTAACACGTGGATGACTATGACGTCAAACACTGTATGTACCACCTGATTATGTTGAATTGAGCAATAAACACAAGAGCCACTTCACAGCTGATGTGCAATGGTGCCTGCTGAAGAAAACCTCACGGCTGTGTTAAACCTAGACAGCTGTCTGAACTGCACCCAGCCATCAGTGTATGATGTAAACCTCCCAAAGGTGGTGACCATGGCAGTGGTCTTTATGTTTTTCGTTGTGTTTGGGGTAATGGGTAACGTGTTGGTCATCGTGTCTGTCGTATGCCACCGTCAACTCCGTTCAGTCACGCACTACTTCATCGCAAACTTAGCTGTTGCTGATCTGCTGCTGAGCTGCGTGGTTTTGCCACTGTCGGCTTCATCCGAGGCGCTGGGACGCTGGGTGTTGGGCCGGGCTCTGTGTGGCGTATGGGCATCGCTCGATGTCCTGTGCTGCACCGCATCCATCTTCAACCTCTGCGTCATCTCCGTGGACCGCTGGCTGGCTGTCAGCTACCCGCTGCGATACCCGTGTCTCGCCACAAGTGGGCGTGCTGTAGGTGCCATGGTGGCTGTCTGGGTGGCATCAGCTGGCATTTCTGTCGGACCACTGTTCGGCTGGAGAGAGCCGATGCCTGACGACGAATCAGTGTGTAGCATCAATGAAGACCCGGGATATGCCATTTTCTCGGCCGCTTGCTCCTTCTACATTCCCCTCGCTGTAATATTAGTCATGTACTGTAAAGTCTACATGGTGGCACGCAGGAAAGCAAGAAGTCTCAATGATGGGCAGTGGCACAGTGACGTAAAGGATGGGGTGGCTTTCAGGATCCACCGTGGCAATGCTCAGAGATGCCATGCTGAGAGTGGAAAGGAAGATGAGGGAAGTAGGAAATGTCGCTCCTATGGTGCCCTTGTGAAGCTGCTCACATTCTCGAGGGAGATGAAAGCGGCGAAGACCCTGGGCATAGTGGTGGGCTGCTTCGTCCTCTGCTGGCTGCCCTTCTTCCTCGTGCTGCCCATCAGTGAGTACAGTACAGCTTATGTTTTGCCAAATGAAAAGATGTTGACCTTTACTAATATTAGGTGTAAACACTCCAAAAATGTACTATAGTCTTTAGACTACAGCACTGTTTAATTCTCAGCTCTGATTGGTCAGAAGGTGTTGATTAATTTTCTATAACAGCTGCTTGGAAAGTAGTTTTGGCTGCAGATCACAGGTTTATATTATTACACTTGTTCTAGTACATTATAGTACAGTTTTCTGTGAGGAGATGCTTATATAACATTTACAGAAGGAGTCTCCAGTGTCAGCGCTTTGTAACCCTTAGAGGGAAGCTCTAACTTTAGGTTTTCCAACATAGATAGGTCTTTAGTACACTATAACATGACAAGTTGTACTTTTCGTCTTACTATCTTCAAGACAGATCAGAGTGAGAGGCTGGTGAGAGAACGACTGCTATAAAATCAGTGAGAACAAGAACTAACTTATTCTTTAACATTAAATGGTCCTATAAATATATAAAAAGTATGTTGTGTCATTCTTTAATAAATAATAATTGTCAGTGTTGGGAAATTGCTGTGGTATAAGGGGAATAAAACACTTCAGGGTGCGCTATTATAGTAAAATAATCAACAGTCAGTCCACTTCCATGCCTTCACTGATTATTTTCTTATAGCAACACAACATATTGTATATGATTTATATCAAAAATAGAAGAGGTTTTTTTAATTACTGCTTATAAATCCTTATAATAGGAATTGCAATGAATTGGGGCTATTAGATATAATGCTGTCAAAACTTTAAGAAGATACACACACAGAATAAATAAGTAAACACACTACCAGCTTTTATCTCTTTCCTTTTATGCAACTGGTGTCTATAATGTTCTATTTGTAGACAGTTGTGAAGGATTGCATTTTGGATTAATAAACTCATAGGAGTACGACTGTGGATAGTAAACCTGTACTAAAAGTGCGAGCTGCTAGCTCTGTAAAAGCTTCACTGCTTCTCTGAACAGCACCTACTGTAGATGCGTGGGCATTTACAACCGAATGGCAAAGTTGTCATTATTATGTTTTCATTTCTTTGTTATGATTTGTTTGTGAGCTGATTTTCATATAACCTTCTGATTTCATCCATCAGCTTCTGTGTGTGCATGACTGTATAACGTGCGCTCTTATTGCTGTGTGTGTGTGTGTGTGTGCGTTTAAATCGGGCTTTGACACAAAGATGAAATGCATTGTGGGATGGAAATGAAACACAGTGCTACAGTGAGCTTGTTCTTAAAATGTCACAGCAAATAGCAATTCATGTATACGTATTTATAAGCTACCCAGCCTTAATAAAGCCACAGTGACAGATATGAGCACTTTTTCCAGAAAATTGTTATCTCCAGGCGTAGTTTTGTTTTGTGAGGTTTAATATTTGTTATATTTGTGTTAATATTTGTGATAAGAAAGTTAGGAAAGTCTGTATTATAACATAAATTCAAATATCTGAATAGTTTAGATCCCAGAATCTGTAGACTGATCCAGACTTATCTTCCTTACTTTCATAATTACACCTTTCTATTAGTTTTACTGTAGTAGTTACTGAACAATCAGATTTAAGGATCTGGTAAGGAGATAATAGGAAGCCTTTAATGTGAAAGAATTGTATTACAGCTAAGAAAAGCATCATACTACATCATTGATCAATCTTTATATAAATAAATAAAAACTTGATAATATATTTATATTAACCAGTTATTTTATTACTTATTGGATCAAATGTGTATCTGTTTAAAAAAATGGAGTAGATTGTGGAGCATATAAGCCATTTTTCTGCCTTAAGTCCTGACACATGCAGACTGTCTGTTAAAAGGAATTAAAAATTTAAATGCCTCATTGTTATTTTCATTACATAGAATAGTACACTCTGTGCTATACTGTTATAAGAAAATAATCAATGATGAAGTGCTGTGATGAAGCAGAGTTACTGATACAAACCAGAAGTTGATTATTTTCCTATAATAACGCAACCTAAAGTGTTTTATTCCTCTTATAGCACAGCAATTTGATTTAAAATGTTTTATTTATTAAAGAATGACACGTCATGATTTTTAACCATTTATAATTACATTTAATGTTCTGAAATGTCCAAATTTCTGACTTATAGAAGTTATAGCAGCTATAAATCGTCATTCCCTCACCAGCCTCTCTTTTTTTCTGTCTATTTGTTAAAGACAAAACACGAAAAGCATAAATTCGTCTGTCCTGAAGTAACAGCTTTACCTCTGACTGCTACAAAGTGCTGACAATGTTTAATAAATGCCTCCTTTATCATATCAAGGATTCATGTTTTGCTTTCTAAAATACCAACACATTTTTAAAATCTATTTACTATTAGACTTTGTGTTAGCGCACAACACACCACACCATTATTGTTTATTTTCCTAGAACTGCACGCCCCCAAGTGGTTTATTCTTTACTTATTATTCTTTACTTATTAATTTATTTAGTGATGCATCTCAGGTATTAGTCAATAATCTTCTTTCTACATTTTGCTTTTTTAGTGCATTAATGTGCTAATAAACCCATCTGAAAATCTGTTACTAAAATATGTTAATTTATGCATAAAAGAGTTTAGGAAGAAGTCAGACATCCAGATGCAGCCCCTTATTTATCTTTTAGTTAGAATGTATGGGTTCTTCACTTGTCCAACTTTTAAAAGTTCTGTGTATGTTCTTCCCACTCAAAAGGTTTTAGGAGCCAAAGATCAATCAGTTATCCATTATCAATTGTCTAAGTAAATAAATAAATAAATAAATAAATTCCTAACATACTTCAGTTGTGTTGTCTTCATGATGACTCAGTCAGTTTGGTTAAAATAATGCAGGCTGATCTTTAAACCTCGATATAAAGCAGTGTCTTTAATTACAATAATATGTAATTAATGATGATATATTTTGATTAATTTTATTAATATGTTTTTGTCTGTGTAGGCTCCATCTTCCCGTCTCACAGACCCTCAGACACCGTGTTTAAGATCACCTTCTGGCTTGGATACTTCAACAGCTGCCTAAACCCCATTATCTACACCTGCTTCAGCCAGGAGTTCAAAAAAGCTTTCCAGAACGTTCTTAAAGGCCGCTGCTTTGGCAGAGCCACCGCCACCGCCACCCCTCTGACCCAAATCTCCTCCCATCATGCCCCGCCCCCTCGTCCTGTCACTCCTTCTGCCCGCCAGTTCACTCACGCAGGGGCAAATCAGGTGAGTAAAAGCCTCCTGAAGGCCTGCTGCTTCAGCGCCAGAGGCAAAACTACCAGCACTGAGACTCATCACGTCTTCGTGGATATGAAGGGCATGACGGGAGGACAGGCTGTGTGAGACGTGACGCATGTGATCGTTATGAAAAACTGCAGCAGGGTCCAGAAGCCTGAGTCCACTAGCAAGATTTATCATCACTTATTAAAAGCTAAAACGTTGTTTATACTGAGACATTCACTTTTAAATGTTTGATAAATCCGTGTATTGGGTCAAAATTTATCACTGACAAGTTTGACAAAAAAGGAATAGACTACACTTTTAGGGTGCACATTTTGCTTTCAAGTTAGTCCTTGTACATCTGGATGTTTTCTTGCTTATCTTTGCTCCTAAAACTTTCATTTTTTGGGTCATTAACAAAAATAATAAACACTATCAAAAAGGCCACTCCAGCATGGTAGAGCACTTCTGTCTCTCTCTCTCCCTCCCTCCTTTTTTTTTCCAGAAAATACAATGTTTTGCACTTCCATTTCTATCCCCTCGTCCTACACATTAGGCAGGTGTGTTAGTTTTCCCTCTCTGCCGTTCTCCTGAGGTTCTCCTGACTATCTCTCATTTTCCATAAGCATGTTGCTCGTTCAGCTATGCTGTGCCCCCTGAGGAGAAACGTTCCTCAACTCTAGGCTGTAAACGAGCAACAGATAGAAGCACATACATGGAGAGGAAATCCATTATCACTCTCTCGCAGACTGCAAAGGGCCCAAATAAAAGCTCCACTGAGCGTAAATAACAAAATTAGGCGCAGTTTTCCTCTCAAAGGCTCCATATGCCACACTTAAATGTACTCATGAAATGAAATGAAATGAAATACAACAACATCTTAGTTCAGATGAATTTGTGTACATTTCAGTGAGATAAAGTTCATTCTTTTTTTTAAAGTAATGATACTCAACTACATTACAGACGTAAAGACTTCACCTCTGTTAAAGTCACGGTCTAATCTTATTAAAACACGTCGAGAACATTATGAAACGTTCTAACAAACTTCTCTGTTTGATAAGCATCTGTACTTCATTCTCCTAGAAACGTCACATTTTCTGCTAATAAAAACAAAATTTTTAACTTATTTATGATAAATTGTGTACGTTTATACTTGACAAAATTCTATCATTTAGAGAAGGTACAATACCTCTTTTTCTTCTCTAATACTGATACCAAAACCTTGAGTATCATGTGATATTGTTTTCTTTAAAAAAAAAAAAAAAAGCTTTAAATCACTTACACTGCCTTTATTAAATTGGGCTAAATCAGAAAAACATTTAAAAAAATCATTGATCAACACATTTCAGCTTAAAACAGCCTTCTTCAGGATACACATCCACTGCCCACAAAAGCACTCTTTTAACTGTTTGCAATCAACATCAACACAGCTGGTTAACGAGTGGGCGTGGCTATAATCAATCAGCTCACACACAAATGAAATATTGTAGCAAAAAGACACTGATAATTACTACAAGAATGGTAAAAAAAAATCTATTTCCTCATTAACACCAGGTAACTTTGTACCCTTAAAAGTCTCCCATTGTGAAAGACGTTTTAATCTATTCCCACCTCGTATAGTACACGGAAAATAGATTCAATTCCAATCACTTTAAGGGAGCTGTCACTACCATGACCCACCTCTTTATAACGCCTTTAGTGTGAAGAGCATATTAATGTTCAGCCACTCTTAATCTCAAACTTCCTTTTTGTTTGACCTATATAAAAATGTCCACATTCACATTCCAACTTATAAATTACATAAGAAGAATTAGAATTAATGAAAGACTCGAGTGGATACACTTTATTAGAAAACACGTCAGTGAAAGTTTTTGTTTTTACTGTATTCTCACAGTGATTGCATCCTCCACATCTAAAAATGACCCACTAAAGAACCAAGCCATGCTTTATTTTCAGGAGCAGGTGATAACTCCGCACTATCCTGACTATCTTGTTGATGTTCTACTGATTATAGACAGTTAAAAGAGTGCTTTTAGTGAACAATGGATGTGTATCCTGAGGAAGGCTGTGTTAAGCCGAAATGCATTGATCAGCGATTTTTTTTAATGTTTTTATGATTTAGCCCAATTTAATAAAGGCCTTTTACGCTTAACAATGTGAGTGCCTTGGATTATTTTGGTTTTTCATCTGATATTTACCTCTCATATATCCAATGAGCACACCCAGTTGTCTTGTTATGGATATCAGATTGGTGCTATATCTTTTTTATTTTATTTTTTTTGAAAACAGGTGGAATATCAGTTCTTGATAGCAGACTCAGGTTTTTGGACTTTATCCTAACTCTATGGACATGTGACCAGACTAAATGGACTTCTGAGCACTAAAGAATAGAAAAAGGGAGAAAAAGGAGGTATACAGAGCCACCTAGTGGTCCATCCTCATCTTTCTGTCTCTACTGTATTTTGACGTTATGGTTATATTGATCAATTAATTATTCAAGTGTATTTTCAAAAGCACTTTGAAATAAATGATGCTATTAGTGATTGTTCTTATGTCAATATTTTTTGTTTTATTAATACTGCATGTTATTATTCAGAGCTTAAAGCTGGTTCTGATTAAACGGATATTTTCCCCTCATCAACAGTAATTTCAGTGTTTTTCTTGCATGTCTAAGGGCAGGTGGTGTGTCTCGCTGTGCCAAAGCATTTGCACACAATTAATCTTTATCTATTGCTGTTTAAACGAGCAATCTGTAATTAATTTTATTATACGGATGAACAGGAATCTTGACAGTAAACTAATCTTTCGATTAAGCTTCACCAGTCTGTTGAGATGGCCCTGAAATTTAGATTTCTTTGTTACCTGCAACATTAACAATGTAATGACCAAAAGGTTGTGTGTTCAAATCCCAGGATTGAAAAAGCATCACTGTAGGACTCTATGAAGCATGACTGGGGAGTGTGTTTACAGTTTCGTTTTTTTTGTTTTTTCCCAGACAACTCTACAGGAAGTGCTCTGCTGTCTGTGTTTAAAAAAAGTAAAGTGTTTTTTTTTTTACCTCATGACCAATCACAAGATGGCATATGACAAAAAAAAGATATTTGTCTTGTCAATGAATGAATATAAGGAGATGCATGACATGATCAATAAAAAAAAATTCATTGCTAATCCAGAGGTGCCAGCATTTACTGTTTAGCCATAGCATTTTTTTTAGTGATTTTTGACCCTTTTCACAGCGATATAGGAGAAATCTATTTTTTTCTGCTTTTTCAGCTAAAGCAGGCTATAACCTACTCAACAGAAAAGTCGAGTCACTGAAGGGGAAAGGACGTGGGACGTGGTAGCTTTCGCTTTGTATCGAAGTTACCGTCGTGAACTGACCTGTGATTTCAAATGTGAGCCAATAGCAACCAAGTGGGCGGGACTGTGATCTCTTTGGTCAGTTAAACATTGGAGGAGGTGCTCATTATTATGTAGCACCACACCAAAATTTTGGAAATTTTTGGAAAAGTCATCATGTCTACCTACATACACTGAGATTTTTGTGGTCAGATTGTTTTTTTTTTCTATCTGCCTGCTAAAACTTTCCTGTTGGCTGATATTTTTATCCAAAGCACCTTCCAGTTGAGACAGGATACAACTGAGCAGTTAAGGGTTCAGGATCCAATAGAGGCAGCTTGGTGGTGCTGGGATTTGAACTCACAACCTTCCAAACAACCTTCCCATTAGATGATCTTCCACTGCCTTAAACACATTTAACAATACATCACCATCAAGAGACAGAACTACAACCTTTTTTTTTTTTTTACCTTTTTTATTTTTGTCAAACCACCATTTTTTTTTTTACATCACCATCCATTACACACTTTTCAGCGCGAGCGAACATCCTCAAACCCCACAGACACGATCGACCAGCCAACAGCGGGGTTTGGAGGGGAAAAAAGGGGGCGAGTGAAGAAAGAGGAAGGATTCTAACAGCATAGCAAACTCAGGCTGAAACGTCCCTCAGCCCCAGTCAGCAAACAGCGTTTCACTTACATCACATACTAGAGGCATATAAAACATACAGGTTTACAGAATGAGGTACGTTAAGTATATGTGTGTGTGTGTGTGTGTGTGTGTGTGCTATGAATGTTAAAAGCTATACTAGATGATGATGTGAGGAGGCAAAGCCTGAAGCTTAAGGCATGTCTTTTTTAATATCAGCTTAATGCACATGCATGCATACACCAGCGGCTCTGTGGGTTAATTCTTTTTTTTTTTTTTTGGGAGTGTGGTGTTGTATAGATCTATCCATCTCTGGATCTGCACCACACACAGAACCTTCGAGAACATGCAACCCCCAGACAAGTGGAGAACATCATGTCACCGAAGATGAGAAAGCGTTATGCATGACGACATGTTGAACCATTTCCAGTTGAACAGAGACAGAAACAAACATGTGTTTTATCTTACAGCATGGAACAGCTTTAAAAAAAAAAAAAAAAAAGACGACGGTCCAAATGAGTCAATGTTGTTTTTATAGCACCGTGTCTGGAAGGGTTGCTACGGGCAACTTCCGACGTATCAGAGTGTGTTGCCATGACAAACACTGAGCCGTAGTCATAGTAACGCCGGATAACACATGAATGCAGGAAGGAGGGAAGTCACAGAGGAAAACAGACATCATTAGTTAAATGAAATATGAGGACTGATAAAGGAAATACAAAAAAAAAAAGATACTGCTAAGGAAAAAATGTTGGCGAGATCCCAGTAAAGCCTCCGAAGCCATTTCATCAACAAAGAAAAGAGGACCTCATGCTGAAAAAATGTTGTTTGGACCGTACACTTTTTCCACGTTCAGCACCGAATTCCGTGAGAGGTAAAAACCGCTGCTAACATGCTCCTCTAATCCTCCGCTAACTTCCATTCGGAAATCCCCTCGCTTACTTCACTCCGGACTGTCAGCGCTACGTCTCTCGCAATCTTATTCAAAATTCCTTATAGAGTTAAAACAGCTTGAGGAACTGGCAGCCAAGAGCATTCGACTCACACTCCTGGGAAGGCGGCGTAATAAAACAGACAAATCTCTATGCATGTGTGTGTTTATGTAGTCATGGGGAGGAAAAGGTGAGCGACAGAGGAGCCAAGATTTTTGCAGATGAGAGAAAAACAGAACAGATGTATAAAAAAAAAGAGAGAAAAAAAAAATGTTGATCCTCAGGATCCCATGAGAGAGTTACACAAAGATACACTCGATCCAGCGTGACACTTTTTCACAACACTACAACTATGGTATGCATCGTACACGGTCCATATGGTCGGAATCCATGCTAAAAAAATGGCTCAACCCTTCAGCAACTCCTTTTTTTTTTTTTTTTTTTTTTTTGAAAACCCGGTCAGTTGATGTGTATTTCAGTGTGGCGAAAGTCCCTTATTGTAAATGATCATCCATTGCACTACATCACTAACATTGACATTGACACCCCTGTAATGGCACTGCGACACAGAATCTCGAACAAGACCCTTGTGGAAAGGGGTTGAGAAGAAAAATCTGGCACCTTTGCATCGGTTTACTTCGGCTATTCTACATCTATAGCCTTCTTTTTTCATCAGCAAGTTTAATAAAATTAGAAAAAAGAAAAAAAAGGCTTAACATGATCAGTACACTTCTGTTACTTTAGGCACAGGCATAAAGCTAAGTGTTAGGTTAATCTAAATCATAAGATATTACATTTTCATTTCCATCGATGTAAAAATGCCATATCCATATTATCATATTCATTAACACAGAATGTAATGGCAAAATTTAAAATAATAATAATAAAAAAAAAATTAAAATAAAAAAACACTCAGAACCTGCTAAATTTCATTGCAAAGCGAAGCACAATTATAATAAGCCAAGATGACAGATCTGGCCCCGAAATCTCGCTTTACAGGAACGGCAGAAGTTACGATGCCAATAAATCCACATTTTACATGAATATAAAACAACTGCAACAATGCAAACTTTAAAAACTCAGACATTCCTCTCTAATTTCCTAATTTCCCATCAGCATCTTCCTGATTTGCGTTCCTGACCCTTAATCACAACAAGCCAGAAATGTCCTCACACGGGGCGCCAATTTCCAAATACCTCACCTTTAAAATGACTAAACAGTGCACAATTCATCAACTACCAATCACAGAACTAACTCTGAAGCAGTAAAGCTGCTTCCTCATATGGATTTTATTTATTCAGATCATGTGGCCAAATCGAGAGGACTCCAAGTTTAACTTTGCTCATAGTTTGATTAGATGTCCTGAAGGTTTTAATTTATGCCAAATGAATAAGTGAATGTTTTCAATTTCTGGTCAAAAAGCCATTGTTTATATGCGTTATATGCGAAGTTATAACTTCATTTAGCCAATTATGCAATGAATATTAACAATCCTTTGTGTGCTTACAGAAAATTATATAAAACCCTACAATGACAGAAAAACAACTTCATGCCACTGGATGTGCTCAAAGCTAGGACTCTATATGCCACTCACCTTGTTAAATAAAGTTATAATGGTAAACAGTAACTGCTTAGCCTATTATCTGGACCCCTCCAATAAAAAAAAGGTGTTAAATAAAGAAAAAAAATATAAAATGACACACGATAGGTAAAAATACAGTATAAAAATGCTAAATCATACAATCAAGGTGCTCAAATATGGAGTGTTAATTATTTTCCTTTTATCTTCACATGAGGCAAATACTTCTTTTTCGCTAAATTTCTCCTCAACGAGAGGGTTTAGGGTTTGGGGCAAGGAGGGAAAACAGGGTAAAAGTAGGGGACTATGAGATTAAAGGAGGGTTAGTGGGTTTCGGGAGTGGAGAGTCTCGACTCTGGACCTAGCGTTGGTATCGGAAACACCTCCACTTGTAAACACCCCCCAACCCCCTGATCTCCTGCAGGGAGCCGAGAGCTCTAACCCAGGCTGGTGATGTTAGCCCTGCCACCAGGGGGTGCCACGATGCGCTGAGTGCTGCGACGGGGAACGTTATCGTCAACCTGAGCACCTGCGAACAAGAAAACGGGAGCAAACACCTACGTCAGGCGAGGAGAACCGTGTTTCTCTCATCAACTGTGAACTGGTATTGTGTTTCAGAGCATATCACTAACGACATCACATCAACGCATCCTGTTATTGTTCCAGGCCTCGACCTCTGTGACGCTAATCCAGGACATGGATTACACTACACTCTTATAAAAGTGACTACACTCTTATAAATAAAGGATTCATTGAGAGTGCAACTTGTAGGAAACGTTTTTAAGGGGAGAGTCTCTTTTCTTCCACAGGGACGAAGCCAAGGTTTTTTTTCTAGGAGCCCAAACATGAAACTTGTGTTAGTGTCAAGTCAATAGTAACGGTCATTTCTTCCACAAATTCTATAATAAAAAGCGGTTCTTTAAGGGTTCTTTCAACGAGGGTCTGTGTCAAACCTTCTCTGAATGGGGACACTCTTTCTTCCCAGAGAGATAAAGTCATCCTTAAGAGAGCTATAATCACAGACTTGCATTATAGTCAAGTTCCAGTGAATTTAATCCTAAACTCTTTACTAAAAAGCGTTCCTTAAGGGTTGAATGGGTAACGGTTCTAGATTTCTAAGCGCGTTTCTACGATATATGATAGAGTGACAAGTATAGATAAGGGCTATGAAATTACACTCTTCCTTGAGGATAGGTAAGGATGCTTGGCTTTCTTAAGGGCTATTACTTGTAATCTTCTTTGATAGGAAAACACTCTACTGTATCATTTGCACACCAGCTTTAAGGTTTCCTATTATAGTCAATTATTATTATTATTATTATTATTATTATTATTATTATCATGCATTAATTATGTATATTCTTAGAAAAAAGCATTCTTCATAGTTTTTCTTGGATGGTTAACAGGTCTAAGTGTCTAAAGCGGCTTTACGTGGAACCCACTCTATAAGAACACACTGTGTTGTATGGTTTTACATGGAACCTTTAAGGCTTACTTGGAGCATAGACAAGAAACTAGCAATTTCTACAGTCATCCTTTTCATACAATTTTACAAAAATGTTCTTTAAAGCGTCTTTGAACAGATTTGGATGGTTAACAGTTCTAAGTTTCTAAAGGGGGTTCTACTTGCAAGCATTTTTTAAAAGAAAAACACTCTCTTCATGGGTTCTACATAGTAGCTTTAAGGGTTTTTCCAGAGGGATATTACACTCCTGGAAATAACGGGTTCTTCAAAAGTTCTTTAAATAGGCGAAAGGCTTCTGGGCTTCCTAAAAGTCTCACAGGATCAATGAAATATTCTGTTGTAAGGTTATAACTAGAAATGTTAAGGGTTCTAGAGTTAGTCTTTTTTCAATTTTCTAAAAGCGTTCTAAGTAGGACACTTTTGGAGAATAGTTTTTGAAAGTGTTAGATTTCGAACTCTCTCTGTAAAGGAATCCTCTGTTGTAGGGTTCTAAAGAGAACCTTATAGGGTTCCCCAGATGGTTCTAGCTTTAACCCTTTAGTTTTGTAAAAGGAGAACATTTTCAGAAAATATTTTGTAGAAGTGTTTTACTTGAAAGCCTCTCTGTTGTTTGTATGGTTCTACATAGAACACTTAAGGACACTTCTTTCTTTTCTATGAGTATATCCTGTATACAGTAGGATGAAATACTGTGCCTCCAGCATCAGGAGACTTTCTCTACTCTTACGGTTCCTGTTTTGGACAGGTAAGGGTTCTTAGGGTCCTGAATGGTTTCTATCCTCTCTGATAGAGAGACACTATTGTAAGGTTGTGCATATAACTTTTGAGGATTTCCCAGAGCTACAAACTTTGGGTTCTAAATGTAACCTTTGTACATCTCTAGTAGAGCTCTAATACAGTCAACACACAGGATGCTAAGTACAGCTAAGTACACTGTATACACTAACTATAAAGATCTATTATAGTTCTAGGTTCTAGACTCACCAGAGAGGCTGAATCCAGACTGGTGCAGGTTCCTGACAGGCTGTCCTTGCTGCTTGGCCGGAGATGTTTTGGCTGAAGAAGCAGGGGTAACAGCCTTGGGAGTGACGGTGACCTCACACACCGGCCCGTCGTACAGGCCACGAGGAACGCCCCTCAACTCAGCAAGCTGCAGAACACAGACATATAAATCTAAAATAAAATCCTTATTTCCATCACAGCACTCTGAATTTTCTAATCGGATTAGTCAGAAGATGTTGATTAAATTTCTGTAACGCGGACAGCAGTGCAGCTACGAATCACATGATTATATTAATGCACTCATTATAATACCTTATCGTTTCTATAGTAATGTGTAGTTTTCTGTAAGGAGACGTTTATTTAACATTGATGGAAGGAGTCTCCAGTGTCAGCGCTTTGTCAGCTGTAAAGCTGTAACTTTAGTCTCTGACATCTTCAGGACAGAGGAGTTTACGCATTGCAGTTTCTCAGCAACACGACAAACTGCAGGTTTTTTTAGACTTATTAACTTGTCTTATGTTCCGCAACACTAAATGTAACTGTAAATGGATAAAAAGTATGATGCGTCATTCTTTAACTAATACAAAAATGTAATTGGAAAAGTGTTGTGGTTTAAGAGGAATAACCCTCTTCAGGACTCGCTGGTATAGGAAAATAATCAACTTCAGAGTGGTACCAGTAACTTACATAATATTTTTAAAGAATATGATGCAAAATATTTTTACAAGGTACCTACTTCAACAAATTTAGAAGTTTCAAAATTTCTAAAAATGGGTTGCATTTATCACACTGGAGACAAATGAATTTATTCATAAATCAATTGTGCATTTTTCCATATTAGGAGACTCACTGATATGAACCTTGATTAATTAGTTTCAAATTTTCGAAGAGTTACTGCGATGTTATGTACACATTACACTGTCAAGTTCATATCACATTTATTCAATTACACACCAGTCACTTCATATTAAAGTGATGCAAAACAAATCCATAAATTAACATAAATAAGACTAGCCATTCCATTAGGACAAAAGTAATGGCACCTTATAAAATGAGAAGCATTAGTGTGTGTCTATGATAGCCGACACACCGCAGTGGCTGAGCTGCATTACTGGAAGATTTAGTGTACGCCGCGCTTAGGAGGCACTCTTTCATCATTTACTCATCATTTTGTCATTTTCACCACTCTCTGAGCTTTGCCCCTCGTGGACTTTTGTGGGCGTGGCTAAATGGATATCCGCTATCATGTGAACATGCTTAGTATTTTTCGGCTGATTGGCAGGAATGTTTACACACAACGTCATTAAATGATGATAAATGAGGCCCACTGTGTTTTGGAAATTAATCTCTTGGTAACGGTAAAGTATGCTAATACTTTAAATATAACGTATATTTAAAGACACAGTTCTGTGTTTTGGGTCTAAAAAGCAC
This sequence comes from Pangasianodon hypophthalmus, assembly GCF_027358585.1. NCBI lineage: Eukaryota > Metazoa > Chordata > Actinopteri > Siluriformes > Pangasiidae > Pangasianodon > Pangasianodon hypophthalmus. Next base: position 22,530,750 of record NC_069726.1, on the reverse strand, counting down.
GACTACTGTAGAAAATCTGTTTGTTACCCTGCTGCGGGCTTTTATCCTCTTGTAGACGTAATCAGGGAACGGTTTTCGGGTCACGTAGCGTCCTGAGCCCTCAGTGGTGTGCAGGGTTCCGTCCTCTAGTACGATCTTTCCCTGGCTAATGACCACCAGCGGAGCTCCACGCACTTCCATGCCCTCGAAGATGTTGTACTCCACCGCCTACACACCAGGGACAGGAACACACACACACACACACACACACACACACAAATGTTACAGGTAATAGCAGTTGGTAGTGGATATTTTCCTGCAAAATCAAAGAGCTCTTAAGGGTTTTAAATTTTCCAAGTGCATTTAATCTGCATTGAAAAAGTTAAATAAAACACTAAATCTGTCTGATGGAAACCTTAAAGGTTCTATGTAGAGGGAACTGTTAAGCTTAACAAACCTTTTTTTAAAAAAAAAAAAGTAAATATAAAGAATATATATAGATATATACATTAAATATTATCTGATATAATAATATATAAAAATATATTTTAAAAAAGATTAACTATATTTTATTTAGTACAAATACTTGTTATATTTTATTATATAAATAAAATAATTTAAAATACCATTTTAATGTATACAACACATTTTTTAATTAAACATTGACATAAAATACAATAGAAAATTTGGAATAATGTAAAGATTAGCAAAATATTAATGATACTTGCTACTGTGATTAAGGGCGGATCAGGGGTGTGTTACAGACCACGGTACTGTGTATTGTGATAAGATTTTGCACAATATATTAATCATATCGTCATATCTCCCAGCTATAACGTATATCTAACTTTTCTCATGCCACCCCCTCACCGTTTTGTCCCTGTTCTCCTTCGCTCTTTCACTCCTGTCTTACATTTTCAACAAGTGGTTCTGGTTTTCGAGAGCTAAAGCAGTCCAGGACTCCAACCCAATTTATTTTTCCTTCTACTGTACCACAAATACTCATCAGTCATCAACGTTCTGTTTTCATCTGATCCACCTTGGTAAATCTTTCTTCTTCTGTGTTTTGCGCCTTATTAGCTTTTGCTAAGTGTTAAGAAAGAGTCCGTTAACAGGTGTTCGATTAAAAAAAGTCTACAATTTGGAAACGGCTGAAAAATATGTTGTGAGGTTTTAAAAAGAGAAAACGGCATCAACATCATGTTCACGTTAAACGAGTGGTTTTGTTATTTCAGACTACTCATGGCTCTAAAACCATTTCCTTCATTAATGCTAACGGTATTTATCCATTGTAATGCTAACGATGTGTTACGTTGCTTTTATGTTTGTGATATTTTGTGAAAAGAAAAGAAAGTCAGCAGGGTGTGTGTTGTGGAAGTCAGCGTGACCAGTGCACTAAGTATCACTGCCACACAGCTAATGATAGCATGGTAAGTCCCAACTGAGGTAAAAACAGCATGAAGTCAGTCTGGGCTTACACACACACACACACACACACACACACACACTGTGGCCAATTTTCCTGTACCTCATGGAATGGTATCCTTCCTGACTGATTGGAAAATAAAGTGAAAAAAATCATCAAATCCATGAATATTTATATAAAATACACCATATATGTGCATTTTTCTTATATATTTATAGTTGTACTTTTTTATCCATTTATAGTTACATTTCATGTTGTGGAACAAGTTAGGTCTCTGATCATTTGCTAGTAACAGCATGTCCAGAAGTGTTTTATTCCTCTTACACCACAACAGTTTGCTAACAAATTTTTTATTTATTAAATAAAGACACATCATATTTTTTATCCATTTTCAGTTACACTTGATATTATCACTTACTTTAGCAGCTATAAACTGTCATTTCCTCACCAGCCTTTTTATTATTAAATAACGTTTAATAAAAGCATGTCGTTTTAATCAGTTATTATTAGTCATAGATTATGTGGAGAGTTTCTGTTACTACAGAAACGGTAACATTAAAAACGAGTGCATTAATATAAACCCGTGATCTGTATCTGCACTACTGTCCGAGTTGCTGTTATAGAAAATTAGGTCAGCGCTGTGGTATATAGTTCATGAGCATACAGGATGCATTTAGCCCAATTCACACACACACACACACACACACACACACACATCCTGTTATGGCTGCCAACAGTCAGTTGAATTATGACCCAACACTTGGGCAGCGTTTAGCATGACATCAGCGTTGAACCATGAGTCAGAGCTCCACACCCAGACTCTGCTGGACAACACGACCAATCACTTACAGTCCATACTAAAAAACCCGCATTACAACTCCAACAGTTTGCAAAAAGCCTCTGTATGCTGATGTAAAATTGATGACATTATAAAATATACCCATCACACCTCATTTTCCTCATGGACCTCAGGACCTCATGGAAATACAGTCCTATTTGTCTTGTTACTCGTTTTTTTTTGTTTTTTTTTTTGCATCACGTCACCGAAATTTGCTTTACGTTGGTCGCTAGTAGGTGTCACTGACGTGAGTTCTCTTGGCACACTTTAAAAAAAGAGTTCTTTAGATAATTAAGGATTCTAGCTTTATACTTTATATACTTTATAACTCTACGTTTTACTGTTCCAGATAAAACCTTTTAAAATATATATATATATATATATATATATGTATGTATGTATGAAAATATACATATATATATATATATATATATATATATATATATATATATATATATATATATATATATATATTCATGCTTGTTTTTCCTTATAGCACTTTGAGCTATCATGTGTATGAAAAGTGCTTTATAAATGTATTATTATTATTATTATTATTATTATTAAGATAACTACATGGAACCTTTTTTTTTTCCAAGGCTGCTTTCACACCATTTGCCGAGTCTGCACCAGAGCAAAATCGATAATCTTGGTTTTTGCTATATGGTTTGGTTTCACAGTATGTATAATTAATTGAACCAAACAGCTCGGAGGTGTGTTCAGGGCTGAAAATGTACTGTTCATTCATTGCGCAGAAAAATACGGCAATGGAAAAAAGCTAAATAAACCGTTACCGACGCACACGCGGCATGCAGGACATGGAGACGGCGCTCAATAAATGACTCATTAATTATATGCATAGGTTAATATAACTAAGATAAACATTTTGTTTGTCACATGCAGAGTTTATTTTTCTCTTTGTTTGTCGGATCCAAAGCTCCAGAACACATGCAGCGCTACCGCTCTGTCCTTTGGCTCAGTTTATCAGCTCACATCTACAAACCCAAAACACACGGCATGTTTGATTCACTTCCTGTGAATGAGTGAGTGAGTCAAGAATCCGAGTCGAACCGCTTTCTCTGGACGAGTGTGATTGCTGTGTTCTCAGCTGCATAAAGAACCGCACCGACAGGGAGAACGAGCGTAGTACGAGCATTTATTCATCAATTGATTAACTAATTGTCACCCAGACTTGGTCATAACAAAATGTTAGAAAGAAAATGAATATAGTTTTACTGTAATTAACAGCAACCATCACTTTCTCCTCCATCTCAGTTAAGAATGCATTTTCTCATAGGAACCAGATAAATACAGATATTTCGTGGATATTATGAAGAATCACACTCCCATTGGTAGTCACTTCCTATGTACATTCGTTTATCACAACAGGCCCCGCCCTCTTTGTGCCACTCTTTTTTTTTTTTTAAAGCAAGCACGTGATCTCACCAGATTGTGGCTCTTGGCCGAGATGATCTTGGTGAGGTCGGGGTCCCACAGCACCAGGTCTGCGTCTGATCCCACAGCGATGCGGCCCTTACGGGGGTACAGGTTAAAGATCTTAGCTGCGTTTGTGCTGGTCACGGCCACAAACTGGTTCTCATCCATCTTCCCAGACACCTGAAGGAGAAAGAGCGTGATCAAAAGACTAAATCATTCAACATCAGCAATCTGCTGTGAGCTCAAAAAAAAAAATTCAAGCAGACTAAAACACTAAAACTAAACATTTCTCAGTTGTTACTTAAAAAAATACATTGCGTAAAACAAATCATTTTGCTTGAGATATCCGATAAAATAATTTTTTTGTAATTGTTTTCAAACCATATTTCATATTACACTCCGAACACACACACACACACACACACACACACACACACACACACACACACACACACATACACACGCACACACTATGCCCTAATACAGGGGTCAGCTGTTTGATGTGACATGGGGCCAAATTCTCACAGAGCAAAATACTGCTTACACAAATAACTCATTAACCCCTGCATCCATCAAGGTGCATTATGGGTAATCTGTAGTTGTTAGAGAACATCTTAACACTTTTTTTTTTTTTTAGCTCAAAACGCTTTAGTATGTCCCACTCACCACACATTTGTCCCAGATGATGGACATCCTCTCCTCTGTGCCGTTGGTTCCCTCAGGGATGAGGGTGAAGTCGTCTTTCCCCACGGCTCTCTGCGCGGTGTTGAAGGTGCAGTGGGCGCTGCCCGTCACTTGGAGGTCGCCACTGTAGACCCGCAGAGATGGAGGAAACTCAGTAAATATGCCAACTTATTTTTTTCCCAATTTTCTCCCTAATTTCTCCATTGTCTTGGACAATTTCCAGCCAACAACCAGCTCTCCCCAATCCTACAACAGCTACCAATCAGGAGGAAGTCTAACACATGCTTCCTCCAAAACAACTACATTTCTTTAATCCACTGCTCATGCTGCGTCACATGAGCTATCTAACCTCTTCCGCATACACAGTCTCACTGTGATTGACAAGAGAGAGAGAGGGTATGCCCCTCCCACCCAGAGAACACAGCCAGTTTAGCTCCTTTGGCTCTCGGTTATGATGGCTCTGGCATCATCAGGATTCTAGCTTGCTAGCTCTGTACGACAGGGCGTGGACGCATTTCTGTTGTGCCACGAGAGCCACATCAACTGAAGTTTTATTGGTTGCAACCTACGCTGAGCAAGTATTTACAAGTTTAAAATAATTTTAATAATTTGCAGTGTAGAACACAACATTTCCATAGAAACAGAAACAACACGGCTTGGAGAATTAAGCATTGATCTCAACTGAGATTGTCGATTGTGCCGTACCGTAACTAAGCACCCTGCTGAGTTTGGTTTCCGTTCTGAATTTTGCCTCAGTTTTTTTCTCACTCTTGAAGTTAATAAGACAAAATAAACAAAACGCAGCTTGTCATGGTACCAAGAAACCACAAAAAAAGCATAAACTCTTCTGCAGATGCTGGAAAGGTTACAGCTTGATACTGGAGACTCCTTCCATAAATGTTAAATAAACCTCTTAGAGAAAACATCGCCATATCAACATTTACATATGTGTTTAAAAAATTTTTTTAATTTTAGAAAATTGAAGTGTGTTGGATATAAACTGTACTTCAAAAACTCCTAGTCTGAACAAGTTAAGACTAGTTTTTGTCCCATTAATGTTACCCAAGCTGACAGTTTTAACTTCTGGCTTGTTACTCAGGTATTTATTTTAAACCACACACATATTATTCAGTGAGATTAACAGGGAAAGTGTGTAGTTATGAGATTATACAGTATGACTAGATCTACTGACAGCTACAGGGAGTTTTACCTAAGGGATTTAGAATTAAAACAGAAATGTAAAAAGTCCCTCCCAGTGTACATTCTAAGACATCTAAATGTGTGCGAGTGCTGAAAAAGAAAAGAGCCACAGAAAGAGGATCTTTTCTGCTTCATAACAGGGTGGGTTCGCTTTCTAAACCCAGTGCCACCCATGACTTCACTCTCTTCCTTTTTCTGCAGCTTTTTTTCAGACTCACTCTCCAGTGGTTCCAGACTGGCACTGGCCAATGCTTATTTTATAATTATGACTAAAAAAAAAACGTAGCAGAAATACAGGTCGAGACTGAGTATGAAGAAAAAAAAAAAAAAGCCTCTCACCATGACAGCAGGGAGTTGAGATAGTCGGGCGTAGTGGGATCCGGACTCAGGGGCGGCGAGGTCACATACGCTGCAGCTTTGGCCCAGTTTTTGCTCCAATAGTGCGAGCCGTCTGTGCCAAGACTGGCCGTGATTGGCTCCCCGTACACCACAGTGCCTGCGACGACCAATCACATCACATCAACCCAGCGCTAGCGTGTAATCATACAGCAATCATCTGCTCTAATTCTGGAGTCTCGGCTATATAATGTCAAATAATGGAGTTCAGCCAAGTGAAAGTGAGTCACGCGATGTTGTGTGTTATGAATGACTGATCAAAAATTTCATCCGTCTCACATGTGGTTTCAGTCACACACAGGTTTTATACTTTTAGGCTAAGCCACTCTAACCCTGTTATTGAAGTCCAAACCTTTCTTCCTGGCCTGGGCGATGACATCAGCGGCGCTCTTGCTCATCACCTTGGTGATGTAAAGAGGACAGTTGGTCTGATTGGCCACTGTGATGGAGCGGTTCACCGCCTCGGCCTCCACCTAAACACCAAGGGATTTGTGTTAGCGCTGTTGCGTCCCAGATTCTGCATGAAGCCCCTTTGTATAGTGTGCAAAACTCTTTACCCTAAATGGAGTTAGAAAACTCATCCACACTAGCTAACTATCTGTAGATTCCTTCCTTTTCATTCCTTCATTAACTCCTACCCCCGTGTCCCACGCTTAAACTTAAGACACTGCAGTCTGCTGGGGAATATGACGCAGACCGATGTTCCTTCTCAGTCTCCAGAGCACATTTTACATGTAGTCCTATGGGAAGCGCCGGCATTTTCTTGGTCACAGAAGAGCTTCCAAAGAAAAACATGGACCTTGTAAGGAAAGCTGCGAGTGACGTCAAGGACATTTTTAGCTCCCGAACAATCAGGTCGCAAATGAAAGGGGGGCAAGAGAGAAAAACAAGGAGGACAAATGCTGCGTTTGAATGAACTCAGACATGAGAAGTCAGAATTCGAATTCTGTGCGTTCAAGCTACAAAATGGGAAAAACATGGACGCCTCCATGTTCAGCTGTGCTAGCAACAATCTAGCCAATCATTTACCTTCTCTAAACAGCAAACTGTATAGTGAATCTGTCTGTATGTTGATTGATCTAAAGTAAACACTTGTATATACATTATAACTAGTAAAGAAAGTAAAGAAGTGCTACTTTATTTACAGTTGATGCTGTCAGCGGCCATTTTGATTTGACATCATGTGCTGAACTCGGGGGTTGAGCAGAACTTAATGACTTTACGAGCAGGAACTCTGAGGTGAGGGGGCGTTTTCTTTGTCAGAGTTTGGAAATTCGGGTAAGGGCGTTCTCAGGCACGATGTGAAGTGGAATAAAACCATCTTATCCATGATAAAATCACTGTAAATAAATAATTTAATTGATTATTAACAATAGCCGCAAAAGGCACAATTCTTCTGCTATGCAATGTAGTCTGTTAACAGTACGCTTTGGTTGCTAAGCAACATAACAGACAAAAATGACGGTATTCTGTGGACAGATGAATGGCTTAAGTGTAACGCTTTTATTGGTTTAAAGCCTGGCGGATTAATACAGAATTTCATTTTTGTGACGCGGACGTTTTTGTGAGTGCGTGTATCGAGGATTTTACAATCCTAGAACCGAAATGATGTGTTTAATAAAAGGAGATTTAAAGAGAAAAGGTTTCATTGCCAATATTCCTACATTGCTGTAACTAGAATAACAGCGTGTGTATGTTTGGGACGTTTATCAGTACGTGACGTGACTGACTTTACAGACTTTAGCTGTAGCTGCACATGATCACGTCGCACAAGCAGCTCAAATTCTCCTGAATAACCTCCATACACTGAGCTGCCAGTTTATTAGGTATACTGATCTAGTAACGCGGGGTTTAAGTGTAAACACAAATCAGTGTGATGTACCTCCTCTGGACGGCTCAGCACGTGTCCCTCCGGGCCGGTGATTCCCAACTCCAGGATTCTACGCTGCTCCTGTAATCAGTAACCAGGAATAATAAACATGGAGAAACAGAAATATGAAGAAAGATGTGGTGTGTGATCTCATGGATGTGTCTTACACTCTATACGGTGGGGATTTATATTTCTTTAATAAAATCTTTGCATGTTCTCCTACAGGATAAAACTCAGAACTGATATAGCTTCTGTTTCTACAAACCTGGATGCCTGCATCAGACCTGGTGACGTGATCACATTATTGTATCAGTGTATATCTGAGTGTTTTTTTCTTAGTGTATTTGTGTGTGTATAATGGGGTGTGTGTAATTGTGAGGCCATTTTGACCAGGACTCTCTTGCAAAAGAGATTTTGCTCATCTCAAAAGACTTCAAAAGACCTCTAAAATAAAATGTATTTATAAAAACCTACTATCATGTCCATACTCGTTTTCAGATACCCAATGTGAGCGCGATATCTCAGCATTATTTAATCAGCAGTGTCACTCTTTTTTTTTTTTTAAAATAAAGATTTCACTGCATTCATTTTTTTTACTCTTTGGGAACATACACAATGTGTATAACTCATAGCAGCTACATTTCTTACAGTATGTCAAAGTATCTATTTGTTTGCTGAAAAAACTAGTCTCTTAAAAAAATAAATAAAATACAACAAAAATTTATTTATTTATTTATTTATTTATTTATTTATTTATTTATTTAATATGCTGCAAAGTTATTGAACTGTCTATCTGGACATAAAAAAAAAATCCATATAAAATCTAACAACGTTTTTATGTAAGTACTTGTTTTAAAATGTTTGCTTATTTATTTAAATTTTTTATATGCTTTTTTTGAAGTTACAGAGGCGTCTGTCCGAACATGAGTAAAATTATCTGCTCTTCTTGAGTATATAATTTGGGTTAAGATTTTATAAGGCCAGGACGGAGATGTCCAGAAACACAGAGATGATCCAGATGGAAATAAAATCAAAAAGTAAAAAAGTAGCACTTAAAAACGATGAGTGAAAAAATGAAATAAATCTAATTCTACCCAAATAAGGCTTTAAAAAGCAATTGAAATAAATTATTAAACTAATAATCTCCATCTCTTTAAGCGCACATATTTTTTGCTACAATGAGGACTGAGACAGCTGTGACAAGCAAAACTGTCCAGAGCCGAGCGTGTGCATTAATAACTCTGATATCATAAAGCAGTTATGCTTTGCTCACTGTGCCAGTATAAAGTCTGAACATTACAATGTGTTTGAACTTAAAAGTCTCCGATGGTTTAATCCATACGGTGTGTGTCAATCCATGATGTCTTTAAAATCTCAGGATCTTACCTCTGCGATGATGTCTCCGTTCTCAGCGTGGACCTGTGCAATGGCGCCGAGGTCTCGGATCACGCTGAACACCTCGTAGATCTGCAGAAGACCAAACCCACACACACACACACACACGGGTCACACACACACACACACACACATATATACACACTTTTTCTCTTATGCTGGCCTTAACAGACCTTCCGGGTTTCTGGATTTTGCTCCAGATCTTCTGGCGGTATGTTTCACGCAGATGGAAAACGCAGTCTAAGACCACCAGAGTCCCTTTTGTTTATGAGTGAGTCAGAATGGCGTCTCTAAAGATCATTTCCCGAATTTTTTTCTTCCTTACTCTTATGGTGCGAGTTCACTTGGTGCTTCTGGAAAGCTTCACGTCTAAAGGAAACAGTGTGTCTCGCAGCTTACATGATGTAAATAATGTCGAACGGGTCTGGTTTTAATATCGGCTGTGTGATGTACGCCAAGTGGAAGAGAGCTGCTGAAACTTCCTGCGCGACATACCTGGGAGTCGGTCAGCTGGAAGACGTCCTTGTAGGCCAGGTAGACCAGGAAAGAGTTAACACCTGTATAACAAACACATAGAGGACTGAATGAGAATGCGACGAATGTATTATCTTCCAAGTTATTACGACCTCATATATACTTGGTTCAGAAAATTCAATCCTGCTCAAACACATCTTGGACAACTTGCAAGACAGTCGTAAAGCGTACAGAAAACACTGTGGTGCATGTCTGTGTTTTAAACGGGTGTGTGTCGTACCATGGTCCTTGACGAGTGTCTCCATGTCCTCCTGGATGCCTTTGTGCCACTCAGTGATATCGACGTGGAGCGAGTAATCGCAGCACGACTTACTGTCGGCCCACTGACGCCACTGATTAAACGCCGCTATCAGGCCGGTGCCGGGCTCCGGAATCACGTGGTCGACTAGTCACGCAAAAACACACAGACACAACGCAGAGACTGTTAATACAGACAGACATACAGGATGGTATTCCAAAACTCGAAGGGAAATAGATACACAAATCAGAACATCATTCAGTGATGACAGATCACAGAAGTGTGTGTTAATACAGTAAATAATGGCATTGCTATGATTAAAAAAAAAAGTAATAGTTGTAGGTGAGCTCATGTCCAAGAAAATGCCCTTATTTGTCTTATGAAAGTCACATCAGGTCAGATAGCACATTTTATAATCTGATATCACATGAGTTTATAAGCTTAATCCCACTGAATCCCACTGAATCCCACTGAATCCCACTGAATCCCACTCGTTTTGCTCGAGAGCATCAGGTCAGCCATCATCACGCTCTCTATTGCAGATACTATTTAAACGCCATACTTTTTCACCTGCCCTGAGAGATCACTGTGGCTGAGAAGACATTTAACGACTTCATTACGACTTGAATGTAATACAGAGCTGGCAGCATGGCTAAAAAGATAGCAGATGATTTCACCACCAAACCCTAGTGTGTGTCAGGTGATGGGACGCTCCATGCTAACATGTCAATGAAAAAACATGTATGGGTTGAACGAATACTTCATTTCTATTTTTATCAGCTCACAAGATCTTGAATTCGCAGGTCAGAGTTCATCTAGATAAGGAAAAACCACAGGACAGAATGTTAAAGCCTACGATTAAACCGCAAAGCTTTCAGCGTCCTCTTTAGCACCTCACCTCTGCACCTCTGGCGTTAGGGATGTGAGCACTGCAGTACCTGCATATTTACATGACTGACATTATTATGGTTTGGTGTGAGAACAGCTAGAAATGAGGTGAGGTGAAGTAATACGTTCTGCTGCCTCAGAGTTTTTATTGACTCACAGCATTTTTAATTACTTTTAATTAAAGGATGTTAAGTTGCTCCACGTTTCATCAGTCTGCAGTAAGCAAGGCCTTTTTCTCCGCTGTGCCACATGTATCACACGTACCCTGATTAAGAGGATTATCAGACTGACTGAGTGATTATTTCACACGAGCAGTCCTGCTGAGACTCACTGATCATGGTGGTTCCTCCTGCCACTGCCGCCCGGGTGCCCTGGTAAAAGTCATCAGCTGCCGTCATGCCTCGGTCAGGCATCTGAAAGCGAGTGTGGACATCGATACCGCCCGGCATCACCATGCGGCCATGAGCGTCGATGGTCTTCACCCCGCCTGGGACGATCAGGTTCTCTCCAATCTGCCTACGGAGCAGGAAGAGGAGAGGAAAAGGAAAGGAAAGGAAAGGAAAGGAGAAGATTAGGGAATAAAGGAATAAGAGGAAAAGGGAAAGGAAAGGAAAGGTGAGAAAAGGTGAGGAAAGGAGAAGATTAGGGAAGACAGGAATAAGAAGAAAAGGAAAGGAAAGGTGAGAAAAGGTGAGGAAAGGAGAAGATTAGGGAAGACAGGAATAAGAAGAAAAGGAAAGGAACGGTGAGGAAAGGAGAAGATTAGGGAAGAAAGGATAAGAAGAAAAAAAAGGAAAGGAACGGTGAGGAAAGGAGAAGATTAGGGAAGAAAGGATAAGAAGAAAAAGGAAAGGAAAGGAACGGTGAGGAAAGGAGAAGATTAGGGAAGACAGGAATAAGAAGAAAAGGAAAGGAAAGGAAAGGAAAGATGATGAAATCCAATGAAAAGGAAGGGAAAGGAAAGATGAGGAAAAGAGAAGATTAGGAAAGGAAAGAAAAGAATAAGAAGGGAAAGGAAGGGAAGGAAATCCAATGAAAAGGAAAGGAAAGGAACGGTGAAGAAAGGAGAAGATTAGGGAAGACAGGAATAAGAAGAAAAGGAAAGGAAAGGAAACGAAAGGAAAGATGATGAAATCCAAGGAACAGGAAAGGAAAGGAAAGGAAAGAAAGGAGGGGAAAGGAGAGGAAAAGAGGGGAAAGGAGGGGAAAGGAGGGGAAAGGAGGGGAAAGGGCAACAAAGGAGACAAAGGTATATTTTAGTGAAGCGTTGAATCTTAGAATTGTCTTTTTTAAAAACTTTAAAACATTTAAAAAGCTGGTATAATTTTTCGTCTGTTCAATCAGTCCACAATCACTGCAGTCTCTCTCTGTCTCTCTGTCTCTCTCTCTCTCTCACACACACACACACACACACACTCTTACTTGATGAGTCCATCCTCCATGTAGATGTCTGCGGAGAAAGACTGGTCATCGTTCACAATCTTCGCTCCTTTAATTAGCAAACGCTCACTCTGGAAATAGAAAGTTTAACATAAATATTAATACAGCACTATTAGAAGGAAGCGAAAAAAGAAACCTGATATAAAATGCTGAATTATTCATAAATAAAAGTCGACAGTGGAAGATCTGACTCGGGTAATGGAGGCACTTAAGCAGGAAAGGAAAGCTGAAATATAACACAGTGGTTCCTAGTATTAATTTAACAGGAACCTTTTAAAGACGTTTACGAGGCTGGCTTTTGCTTTCAGCCCCACTGTTACAGCGACCACACTACATAAAACGCATCAGTGAGTTTCCTACCAGCGCTTTCTCCTTTTTCACACAGCTCACCCTGACACCACGTTCCATAACTGAAGTAAAGTCATCACTGTAACATCCAGATGTGCTTACATGACTCGCCAGATGTAGTCTCGGGTGTACCGTCTCTCAAGCCAAGGCAAATCTGAAATGTAGTCTCAGCTATATATATATATATATATAAATGTAGAATATGATAGTGCAAGAAAAAAGACAAAACGCTGGCTCTGTCCTCATAATTACTGCTAAAACTAAATAAAAATACCGTATTTCTTTCATGATACATTATTTTGCAGACATTATGTCTCTCTGGAGTCTCTGATGCACATCCCTAAACTCTACGATAACAAAACAATGAAGCGTTTCATTGAATAAGTTGCAAAAAACCACAGTGTTGTCAGCTTCTGGATTGTGATTAGTCAGAACATAGTGATTTATTTTCTATAACAGCAGCTCTGACAGTAGTGCAGCTGAAAAATCACTGGTTTATATGAATGCGCTCGTTCTCATATCAGTTAGCATTTATTTTATCCCATTAGTGTTACTGTTAGTCGTGCACTATATAGTTTCCTGTTTATAGTGTATAAGGAGGATTTGTTAAATCTGTCCAATCATTAGCAGCACAGTAACGCTAATTTTCAGCTGCACCGCTGTAGGATCGTTAGCGTTGCATTAGTCAGTGCATTTCTTTACAACAAACTAGCAACCTACCATAACTATTAGTCGATGTGTACATCTGAGAATCAGGAAGTGTCATGCACATACGATCACACTGATAACCATCAACGTACTCGCACGCAGAGTTCAATCTGGTTCTCGTTTGGGTCTCGTCCCAACCCAGCTCTAATCGATACACTTCCCTGCTCAACCAATCAACATCCACATCACAGATTTACATGATGCATAGCTGAGATTTGGGAAATGTGCATGTCAGCTCCTTGGAGAGCTACGATTTCCTGTAAAATCCTCTCAGCTACGATTACATGCATAGCATAAATCTGCCCAAAGTCACAGGCCAAGAACTAAAAACATGCCTTATGGTCCAGTACTTTTACAAATCCTTTTAAAAATCGCTTGTTTAACTGTAAAATGATTCCACACAGCTGATATTTTCACCGTTGATCCGCTCAAACTGTTTAAAAGCATCTGCTCTGACTGGTGCAGGACAGCAAACGGTGTTTCCAATCACGTTCTAATAAATATCCGAGGCGTAAACCAAGGGCTTCCAAACGATATGATTCAATTTCCATTCTTAAGGTAATAATTCAATATTTGACATTAATACTGAATCTGCTACGATATCATACGATACAGGATAATTTCGTAGCGTCTAATCGATATGTGGCCAACTTTGTTCAGAATCTGGTGTAGGTCTACGTTAATCTGCGAATGATGACGACGCAGAGAAGGACTATTTTAAGGATCAAATCATCCTGGTAAACTATTACATTATTTACACTTATGATCAGTTTAAAAATATGATTTATTTTTTACGCATTAGTCAGCTGTCCTTTTTAATAATCAATTTATGATCATTGCCCTTTAAATCGAAGCATCAATTCAAATTGTCCAATTGTTACACGGCTAATTATTATTATGACTAAAATTATTTGTACAGTGTTGGATCTGACACTTCTTTTAGGCTTTGTTAATATTTTTAGGTCAACTTTAACTTTTTCTTTTTGGCCAAACATTTTCGGTGAACTTATTTGGGTGCATCCCTATGAAATATATTTAACTGATCTTAACTATATACTTCTCTAATGTTATCAGACATAGTTTCATGGATTTTATGGCACCACATCAGCACATCTTTCAAGCAGGAAAAGAAAAAGGAAAAGGAGTCGAGATGAGCTCTCTGGCTAGCGTGAAATGGTGGGAAGGGGGCGGGGCTTCCAGTTCAGAACACCTACGCAACTGTCAATCATTCCAGATTCATATGTCAATTGGCTTGTCTCGTGTTTTTTAAAAAGAAGCTGGCTCTTTTGGTGTATTTCGAGTGCTAACTCATCTGAGCATACTCCATCGTTAGAACGCAGAGCAGAATGTGTGAAGGCTAACAGGTCTGTAAAATGCTCATAATGAATTAAGGATTTTATCTTGCTCTGTGAACCATGCTAGCATTTTCTGGGTGAAGTATTCCTTTAGCACAGGATCTGACGAGCAAAACCATCTGAACGGAACAGACGTGCTGGCTAATGTTAGCGCTGGTGTGTTATCGATTAGCCAGGCAGAATTGCTAACAGATCTGAGTGCACACTCTGTGCTAAGTGTTTTGGGTTACGTGTTTGGCGTGGTGGTGTGTTGTGGCTCTCCATCGAGACCGTTTCCCGAGTAATGTTACGAACAAGACAAGTGATGAAAAAGAGCTCACTGTTGGATGAAATGGAGCTGAACCATGGACCAGGATCCAGATCCTTCTAAATCAGTGCTCCATAACACTCCCACCCCACACACACACACACACACTCACACACACACACACAGTGCCACTCCTACTCCATGCTCTTTACACGCTCAGTCCCAGAAGACACTCATTTCTCCATGAAAAGAAAGCAGGATCCATTCTGGTCACAAGACACATTGCATGGTTTTTCAGACAAAGGCGTCTCTGTCCCAACCCTGACGCTCTGCATGCTTAATGGCAGCTTGGCAACCCGGGCCAAAGTGTGTCTGGCGTCCCCCCAACATCGGCATGATGGTGCAGTCCTAACACAGGGCAACTCCTAATACAGCTCGCAAAAACAAGAACACAAACGAAAACTAAAATGAACATAAAGAGCAAAGTAATGATCGACTCTAACTAACCAGATCTCATCTATAAAGATTATTACAGTATAAAAGCCAAAAATATCATTGGTTTATTTGTGAAATGCTCATAATATCATTACTTTTCACCAATATCAGTAAATTCCTGTGGAAATGAGTGAACAAAACCGTCGCAACACAACTCAGGCCTGCACTTTAGCCGCTGTTATAAAAGCTCCAACAGGGTTTCCTCATAACCAGAGGTGTCATCATGTGTGTAAGCAGTTTAAAGTCACTGTAAACCCCACTGGATATGGGGTTCAGTTTGTGCCAAAAAGATTTAAAATATTACACAATCCACAAGAAATTCTGAATTAATATATGTGTGTGCAAATATACTGTAAAAGCTTATTTAAAAAAAAATAAAAATAAAAAATTCACTCCAACTGCTACCTCATAAGTTACAGCCCTGAATTAGTCCTATTACCAAAACAAATCCAGAAATAAAATAAAATGAAATGAAATTCTACACACAAAACATTTATTCCAGGAACTTAAACATTTTGATTTGCTATATTTAGATGTATAGATAAGGGTTCACAATTTTCTAGGAATGTGAATAAACACAGGCATGTAGATAGTTACACAGTTGGACAAATAACTGGGTGGATAGATGGAGTGTTAGATGGATTGATGGATAGATGGATGAAAAAGATGGACAGATAAATAGGGGTCTAAGTAATGGCCATTTAGATAGCCAAGTTAAAAAAAAACTTTAGATAGATAGATGGATAGACAGACAGGCTGTAAATTATGCTGGACCCTCCCTCTACCCAACTGGATGAGGTGAAGATACTTCTAAGAAGAATGAAAAATGTGCAAAGAGACTAGAAATAAAATAAAATAAATAAAGGGTTGGATGAATCACTGCATAGATAGATGGATTGTTGGAAGGATGGAGGGGTAGATGGATGAAACAGATAGAGAGGGTTCCTATTAATGGCCATTTAGAAAGGAAAAAGTAGTGTTCAGAAACTCTTAAGGATGATAGACAGATAGATAGATAGATAGATAGATAGATAGATAGACAGACAGACAGACAGATAGATAGATAGATAGATAGATAGATAGATGGAGAGCTTGCAATGCAATTTATCAATCAGTACAATTGAATCCCAGTGATTTGCATTTGCCATATTTAGATTTTGATACCGAATATTTTGGATATTGTGATTTTTTTCGTTCATATCTCACTGTTCTTAGTTCGATCTGAAGCCCGTTCCCACAGTCCATCTCCGCCGTTTGTGTTGGAGCAGCTCTAGAAGATTAATTAAGCGACAGATGCTTCACCGATGAGAACATGTTAGAACCCTGCACCCAGAAGACGGAAACAGCTTGGAGTTCTCACCATACGGAACAGTTTATCTACGTACAGTAAGACTGGACCAAATGAAGACGGATGTCGGAGTAAAACATGAAGAGACGCCAGAAACCGCCGCAGAACGTACAGAATATAAACCTGACAGCGGCGGCATGACGGGTCTGTGTGGCTGTCAGTACAGTGATGTCGGGTTAGCGCTGAGCCAGTGTGCGGTTATATATATGTACTGTGTTAAATCATAGATGCTTCGAAACAGTCGTTAAAGTCTTTAAAGCTGCGGTTTGTAGCTTGTTGAGCCCCCTGCTGCCTGCACGGTGAACTGCAATCTCAGTGTATACACTGACATGGACTCTGTTCCTCCTCTGTTAAAACTGTGAATGCTTCATAATTTGGCTTTTAGGTCAAAGCAGAAGATTAGAGCTGCTAATTTCAGGGCCGGAAAAATGGAGACATGAATCTAATTTGTAATGAAGTTTTGATCTGTTGTACAGCAATATTACCAGTTTTAGCTCCTTAAAGTGTCCTTGAAGTTATATGATTATTACACATGTATGAATACTTTCAAAAATTATAAACTGCACCTTTAAACATGTAAAACACAGTATTTGACTTCTTCCTTGACATTCTCAAGATTAACTGATTATTTATTAGTTTTTTTATATCATTATTGGTAGCATGATTTGCTACTGTTTTAGGGCATGTATTTTTGAACATATTGACATACAATTTGTTATGCAAATGCACCATGTGCCAATATTTAAAAATGAAATCAAAGCCCAGTCTGAAGCAACAGTCTGTCTCTTCTGTTATACAAATAGGATTTCACAGAAATATTACAGTATGTGATGCGGATTCATTATGCTTAATCTTATGAAGTCAGAAGTCTAAATCTGAGCAGCCACCATGTTTTTTTCCTCCCGTGATCTACACATTGAAGTCAAACAATCTGCATCGTCCAAAATATCCTAAATTACTCAGTTCAGGTGTGTTATGGGTTTGGAAATTGGACCAGGACACTAATATGGAGATTGCGGGAGTTTTCTGAGGATTGCCGCGGCGAGCGCTGCTTAAATCAACACAGAACCAAAACGCTGTCCTATTGCTATTGTAAACACCACTTCTTTAACTTCTGTTCAAGAAGTTCAAGAAGAAGAGCTGAGCAATATCTAAAAATCGTAAAAAAAATGCTGTACTGCTGTCTTTAACCAATGAATACAGACTTCAGCAAATTTAATACTTGCCCTTCAGCCATACTGCATCTGTGTTGAAGTGACATTACTGGGTTTAATAATCACATTGCAGGTGTTTATTTAATCTAGTTGCATTGACTTCACTTTGTATTTTATAATTTCAGATAAAACTACCCCAAATTACACATTCTTTAGGATAAAGGTGCCATTTTGCTCATAAAAGACCCCATCCTCTGTAGACCCTGTAGGTAGAACAACATGTGTTTGTATTTATAATTGATGAAAGACTATAAATGCTTTCTAAAATGTTTGCCTAGCTAGATAACTTCCTGAATGGATCGCATTAGGAGTGAGAAGAGTGTGTGTGCTGAACATCACAGTGCACAGTATAACTCCTCTACTTAGTCCAAATAAAGATTTCTGGAAAATGTGCCCCAAACCCAGTGCCTTATGATGCTTTCACGCATTTTGGTCCATTTGCTGAGTCTGAATATGAACAAAATTGATGCTTGTTTGCTATGTTTTGGTTTAGCTTCAAACTACATATACACTCTATGACCAAAAGTTTATGGACACCTGACCATCACACCCATATGTGTTTGTTGTCTTCTCATTCTAGATTCAATCCCCCATTTTGCTGTTATAATAAGCTCTACTCTTCAGGGAAGGCTTTTCACTAGATTTTGGAGCGTGGCTGTGGGGATTTGTGTTCATTCATGAGGTCAGGGCTCTGTGCAGGACACTCGAGTTCTTCCACTCTGACCTTCACACACCATATCTTCATGGAGCTCGCTTTGTGCACAGGGGCATAGTCATGCTGGAGCAGGTTTGAGCCTCTTAGTTCCAGTGAAGAGAAATTGTAAACTACAGCAAACAAAGACTTTCTATACAATTGTGTGCTTCCAATTTTGTGGCAACAGTTTGGGGAAGAACCACATATGGGTGTGAAGGTCAGGTGTCCACATACTTTTGGACAAGTAGTGTAATTAAATGAACCTAAAAGCGTCTGGGGAACATCTGGAGCTGAAAACGTCCTTTACCAAGTGCGTGTCGAAATCACACAAATCACCCGAGCAAGGACAACACAGAGCCGGCATTTAGATAATCACTAGAAAAGTAAATAACTAACAAATTTAAGACGTCTTGTGTGTTGCATCTGCCATTTATTGTCTTTTTTTGTTTACTATGTCGGTCCAAATGTCAAAAATGTATCACATTTCTGCAGCACATTTTCTACAGCTCTGTATTCTGGCACAGTTAAGCAGCTCATATCTACACGAAAAAAAAAAAAAAAGGTCCTAGAGGTGGAGAACACACCAGGTTCTGAGAAACACATTAAACGCTGTACACGTGAAAGCAGCCTTGTGAACTCCACCGTCTCAAACCTTCCAGCGTTGTTCCTCAGCTAACTCTCAGTCTGTCTAGGAAGTCTGACATCTGATCGTCCTAAAGGAAAACCCGTGTGGTGGTAGTGTGCGGTTACAGCCTTACAGTCGTCCACCAGAAAAACCCAACTCTACATTTCATTTCCTCCTCTTTCTCTCATCTCTTCTTTTTTTACGTCCTGGAGAACAAAAATAGCCCCAAACCCACACGAGTGGCGGCTGCGAGTGGGGGAAATCCTGACACACAATGCAGCCGGTGAGAGAAATGCCATTCCTGGAAGACCAGTGTGTGTGTGTGTGTGTGTCTGTGTGTGTGTCTGTGCCAAAGAGCTAAGACGGCTGCAGAACAAGATGCTGTGCATTCTGGGACAACAATGTAGTTGCCATAGTAACTGAACAGTTAGGCAAAGAATGAAGGATTTCCAGCAGGAAAGACGGAGCTGAGCGTTCAGCTGTCACAACCAATTTCACTCTTTAAACACTGTACAGATTTTCACACTATCGACGTATTCAACAGCAAAACAAACAAAAAAAAGAAAACCACGTTCTGCTTTTAGTTACAAAATGAAATGTTTGTGGAAATTTTTAGCT